>NC_041401.2:133638669-133735355 GCF_900747795.2 Erpetoichthys calabaricus | reverse complement strand
TGTCTTTAACTTCTATGTGTGGAAACCATTTGTATCACATGTGAAATGATGGATTCTAACAGATTTTAACTGTGTACATTAGATTCTACTAGATTAACCAGCCGTAACACTTCTGATCATTTGGAGTGTTTTTCAGCTCTTGAAACACGCCATTGTGAATTCATGTTACATTCAACTATATCTCAGTGCCCCGTGAAAATACTGATGTAAAACTGTTCTAAATGATGTAATACATAGTTCCCTAATGGGTAAGAACTGTTTGTATGGTTTCCTACGTGTTATTCAAAGTACACATCAACATCTCAATTTCACTTGTTTTCCCCTTTGAAACGCATTGGGAGACACTGAAGTTGAGTGTTACTCAATGATCCTTAACTTCCATGTGTGGAAACCACTTGTATCACATGTGAAATGATGGATTCTAACAGAATTTAACTGTGTAGATCAGATTCTACTAGATTAACCAGCAGTAACACGTCTTTTCATTTGGAGTGTTTTTCAGCTCTTGAAACGCGCCATTGTGAATTCATGTTACATTCAACTATAACTCAGAGCCTCGTGAAAATACTGATGTTAAACTGTTCTACATGATGTAATATATAGTTCCCTAATGGGTAAGAACTGTTTGGATGGTTTCCTAAGTCTTACTCAAGGTACACATCAACATATCAAATTCACTTGATTTCCCCATTGAAACGCATTGGGCGAAACTGAAGTTGATTGTTTCTCAATGTTCCTCAACTTCTATGTGTGGAAACCACTTGTTTTTCATGTGAAATGATAGATTTTAACAGAATTTAACGGTGTAGATCAGATTCTACTAGATTAACCAGCAGTAACACGTCTTTTCATTTGGAATGTTTTTCTGCTCTTGAAACGCGCCATTGTGAATTCATGTTACATTCAACTATAACTCAGTGCCCCGTGAAAATACTGATGTTGATGTAAAACTGTTCTAAATGATGTAATACATAGTTCCCTAATGGGAAAGAACTGTTTGGATGGTTTCCTAAGTGTTACTCAAGGTAGACATCAACATCTCAAGTTCACTTCTTTTCCCCATTGAAACACATAGGGAGAAACTGAAGTTGAGTGTTACTCAATGTTCCTTAACTTCTATGTGTGGAAACCACTTGTATCACTTGTGCAATGATGGATTCTAACAGATTTTAACTGTGTAGATTAGATTCTACTAGATTAACCAACCGTAACACTTCTTATCATTTGGAGTGTTTTTCAGCTCTTGAAACACGCCATTTTTAATTCAAGTTACATTCAACTTTATCTCAGTGCCCCATGAAAATACTGATGTAAAACTGTTCTAAATGATGTAATACATAGTTCCCTAATGATTAAGAACTCTTTGGATGGTTTCCTAAGTGTTATTCAAGGTACACATCAACATCTCAATTTCACTTGTTTTCCCCTTTGAAACGCATTGGGAGAAACTGAAGTTGAGTGTTACTCAATGTTCTTTAACTTCTATGTGTGGAAACCACTTGTATCACATGTGAAATGATGGATTCTAACAGATTTTAACTGTGTACATTAGATTCTACTAGATTAAAAAGCCGTAACACTTCTGATCATTTGGAGTGTTTTTCAGCTCTTGAAACATGCCATTGTGAATTCATGTTACATTCAACTATATCTCAGTGCCCCATGAAAATACTGATGTAAAACTGTTCTAAATGATGTAATACATAGTTCCCTAATGGGTAAGAACTGTTTGTATGGTTTCCTAAGTGTTATTCAAAGTACACATCAACATCCCAATTTCACTTGTTTTCCCCATTGAAACGCATTGGGCGAAACTGTAGTTGATTGTTTCTCAATGTTCCTCTACTTCTATGTGTGGAAACCACTTGTTTTTCATGTGAAATGATAGATTCTAACAGAATTTAACTGTGTAGATTAGATTCTGCTATATTAACCAGCCGTAACACTTCTTATCATTTGGAGTGTTTTTCAGCTCTTGAAACGCGCCATTGTGAATTCATGTTACATTCAACTATAACTCAGTGCCCCCTGTAAATACTGATGTAAAACTGTAGCAGTGCTACTTAAAAACTGCATCTCCCAGCAGTCCCTGCTGGGGCTGCTGGGGTCAAAGGTAGCCACAGGCAGATAAAAGGAGGGCAGAGGGCAAAGAGAAAAAAAGTTTGTTTTTGGTTTGTATTGTTGCTATTATTTGTCGTCTCTCCTGCTATTTTTTGAACTGTGATCATTTTTGTCTTGGACTGTATTCGTTTGTTGGGGACTGGATGGTCTGTCTACTTGTTCACTGAGAGCTGTATTGGATAATTGGATTTTTCGGAACAGTGGAGCGCTCCCGAATCAACCATCAACCATCAACCTCATCAGTAAATACCGGTAGGACTGTATTTTCCCTTCTCCATTGCATCTTACAGATTCGCTGGACATTACTTGGTCACTATTCATCTTTCAACCTGTTTCTTATATATGGACTTGGCTGTGTGGTGTTTGTGTTTATTTTGTGTATGTGTAATATCGCCGAAGGGGTCAGGGGTGGTATTACTGTTTTCATTTCTCAATTCATGTCATTATATTTATAATTGTTTGTCATTCCCAGTGTGTTTATTTGTCTCTGTGGTGAGAGTGTGTGGGTCGATCCAAGGCTGGGGACGTTCCTGGGATCTCTGCTTTTAAAATAAATAAATCACCGTCTTCGTTGGCGGTGTGAATCTTAGCGGCTCCTGACCGCTACAGATTTTGGCGAGCCGGGTAGGAGCCAGGTTAATTACGTTCCCTTCTGACCGACTTTACATACACATCCGACAGAAGCATGTCTGTTGTAAGCGCAGTGCAGGGCGAGGAGCTTGAGCTGAGTGGACCGCTGGTGGACGTGCGTCCGCAGCCTAGGCCACGTCACGTTACGGTCAGAGCCCCGGAGGAAGAATTGAGCCTGCTGGATTCCCTGTGTGTCTCCAGTCCGGAGCAGCCCGAGACGGATGAGGGACGGCTTCTGCATGACCTGACGTTGCGCCTTGAACAGCTAGAGACGCGGGTGGATCACATCGCCGGCAGTTTTCTCAACCGAGATGAAACCATCCATGAGCTCATCGATGCCACGGCCGCCCGAGTTTCCGGTGAGGCGGTTGTGAGGGTGCAGCGTCTGGAGCAGTCCTTCGCGAAGTGTGTGCAGCGCCTGGAAGCCAATATGAGGGAGGAGATCAGGAGGCAGGTGCAGGATAGCTGGCGTGCCGTCACGCAGCCACTGGGGCAGTCGACTCCTTTAGCGGGAGTGGGGATCAACTGGGGACAGTCGTCCTTGTCCGTTGCGATGCCGCGGATGGAGTTCCCTAAGCTGGCCCCTCAGTGTACACCCACGGGCATTGTCGACTTTGTAGAGGAGGTCGACTTGTTCGTGGAACTGCATCCTCTGAGTGGAGCCGAGCTGCGGGGATTCCTGAACACGGCACTCAGCGGGCCGGCGCGCTCTTGGTGGTTTGCTGAGCGGCACAAGTGTAACACCTGGGCGGAGTTTCGCGCTGCCTTCCTGAAAGCATTCCTCTCAGATGAATACCAGGTGCTGTTGGAAGAAAAGCTCCGGACCTTTGTACAGAAGCCATCGCAGAGTCTCAGGGACTTTGTCTTTGAGTTCCGTGCGTTGTGCCTTAAGTGGCGATCTGACATGCGTGAGGAAGAGATATTGCGACGTGTCCTTGACGCTTGTGACCCTCGGGTGGCGGCTACTTTGAGGGGGGTCGTGAAGTCGGTAGATGAGTTGGTGAAGGTGGGGTCCCGAGTGGAAAAGGACTGGGCGGCTATCGGGATTAGTGGGTCTCGAAAGGGTCCCACGTCTCGGGATGTCCCCTGTCCCAAACCACGAGGGAAAGCCTCAGTGGATCCCCGTGCCGATCTCACCCTGGTGCAAGCCACCTTGCCCCTCTTAGTGCTGCCCGTACAAGTGCGAGGTGTCACTGGAGAGGCGGTCGTAGATACAGGGAGCACTTATACCCTTATGAAATACAGCTTGTGGGAAAAGCTTAAAGTGCCTCATGAGCAATTAAGGGGAAGTGCAAAAGTAAAATTCTTTCTTGCGGATGGAAGGGCGCACGGGGCCAGGGGCAGGGTTCCTATGAGGCTCTGCTTACATGAGACACACTGGGAGACAGAGGTTTACATCCTGGAAGATGACCACCTGTCGATGCCCTTATTACTGGGAATGGACTCTCTTGTGTCGGTAGGTCTGACTATCCATCTGTCGCGGCTGGAGTATGAGTTGCCGGGGGGTGAAGTCCATCGGTTTGGGACGAAGGCTCAAAGCAATCTGGTTTGGCCTAACCTGTGTTATTATCTCGCGCAGTTGGTGGATGAGCCCAGCCCAGTAGAGAAGGCTATTCTTGAACAGCCGGAGCTCGTTCAGCCACTGCTTAGGAGGTGGCACTCGGTGTGGACGGACAAATTGGGTCGGACTGAGGTGGTGTGTCATCACATTCACACAGTCGACCCTGTCCCTGTTCGGCACAGAGCCTACAGAGTGTCGCCTCTGAAAAGAGGAATAATCAAGGAGTGGGTTGACCAGATGTTGGCAGAGGGGGTCATCGAGCCTTCCACCTCGCCATGGGCTAGCCCCACGGTACTCGTTCAGAAGGCCGACGGGACCTACCGATTCTGTGTGGACTATCGGGAGCTGAACAAGAAGACCTTGGATGACGCTTACCCAATGCCACTCATTCATGACATCTTGGAGTCTTTGCATGGGGCAGCAGTGTTCAGCTCCCTTGATTTGAAGTCAGGGTATTGGCAGGTGAGGATGGGGAAGAGTAGCATGGAAAAGACAGCCGTCATCACCCCGGAGGGGTTGTTCCAGTTTCGGGTGATGCCCTTTGGACTGAAAAACGCTGGGGCGTCATTCCAACGGCTAATGGAGCAGGTACTCCGGGGACTCATTGGGAAGACCTGTTTTGTTTATATTGATGACATCATTGTATTCTCCCCATCTGTCCAACAACATCTTAAGGACCTCGACCACATCTTCCAGAAACTGCATAAGGCTCATCTCACCCTTAACATCAAGAAGTGTAGATTTCAGCAAGACCATCTGAACTTCCTCGGCCATGTGGTGTCAGCAGACGGAGTCCGAGTGGACCCGAAGAAAATTACGTCCATCTTGGACTACCCAGCGCCCCAGGAGGTAAAAAGTCTCCAGCGCTTCCTGGGGATGACTGGGTGGTTCCACAAATTTGTGCATGGGTTTGCCGACATCGCTGCCCCTTTGTTCCAGTTGCTGAGGAAGGGATCCCCCTGGGAGTGGTCACCAACGTGCCAGGACTCTTTTGAAAGACTCAAACAGGCCCTGATATCGCCACCAGTCCTGGCACAGCCTGATCCGTCATTAACCTTTCAGGTCCACACTGACGCAAGTGACCTCGGGCTCGGCGCCGTTCTATGCCAAACTAGCCAAGGAGAGGAAAGAGTGGTGGCCTATGCTTCTCGGTCACTAAAGGGCGCCGAGTATAATTATTCCACCACCGAGAAGGAATGCCTCGCTGTCGTGTGGGCTGTGGAAAAGTGGCGGCACTTCCTGGAGGGAACATCGTTTGAAGTCTACACTGACCATCGGGCTCTGACCTGGGCATTCAATTGCCGAAGACCACGTCTAGGCTAACAAGGTGGGTATTGCGCCTCCAACAGTTCACGTTCAGGGTGTGCTATCGGAAGGGTTGTGCTAACGTTGTGCCCTATGCCTTATCACGGGTTCACGAGCCCGCGCCAGTGGTATGTGCGGTATCGGTCTCTAACCCTTGGCCTGATCTTCCCCTGAACATGCAGGAAATCGTTCAATCTCAAGCAGCCAGTCCTGTATGTCAGGGGTTGAGAGAGGGCTCGGGGGGGAGGCCTGACCGCATACATTATAGGGAACTTCAAGGGGCACTCTATCGCTGCGTTCCAACAAAAGATCGGGGTTACCATTATCAGTTGGTAGTGCCCGAGACATTTGTGCCCAAGTTCCTACAGTATTATCATGATAGCCCGATCGGTGGTCACCTTGGACGTACTAAAACACTGTTTAAAATCTTGGAGGTGGCATGGTGGCCGACTGTACGCAAAGACGTCTGGTCCCATGTCCAGACTTGTACCACCTGTCAGCAATACAAAACCCCACCTGGTCTCCCCTCGGGACAGCTTCAGCCAGTGACCGTCACCACCCCGGGGGAAAGCCTAGGCGTGGACCTAATGGGACCATTTCCTTCTAGCAAGGACCGGAAGACCTACCTGATGGTGGTTGTGGACTATTTTACTCGCTGGGTGGAGCTATTCCCTTTGGCTAATGCCACAGCCAAGAAGATATGTTCCACCCTGAAGGATGAGATATTTACCCGATGGGGGGTGCCGAAGAACATCATCACAGATCGGGGCCCGCAATTTACCGGCTCAGAGGCCGAAGAGTTGTGGAAACAATGGGGGGTGGTTCACCTCAAAACTACAGCATACCATCCCCAATCCAATCGCACTGAGCGGGTGAATCGGACCCTGAAGACCATGATAGCATCCTTCGTCGGAGACCATCATCAGGATTGGACAAAGTGGCTGCCTGAGTTGCGGTTCGCATTGAACACGGCGGTGCACGAGGTTACAGGTGAAACCCCTGCATTGTTAGCTTTAGGCAGACAGATAAACGGTCCTCTGGAAAGGATTATTGAACTCAACCCACCTAAACCAGACACATCACTACACAATCACCTGCAAAGTATCCAACACATCACACAACAGGTAAAGGAGAGGATGGTGAGGTCCCAGTCCAGACAATCTCAATCGTACAACCAGAGACATAAGCTTGTGCAATTCTCGGTTGGGGAGAAAGTCTGGATCAGGACTCATCCCCTCTCCAAAGCCTCTGAGAAATTCACTGCTAAACTGGCTCCTAAGTGGTTTGGCCCGGCAACGGTTGTCCAAAAGAAGGGACCTGTGACCTACGCAATAGAGTGGGGATTGCCAGGGACTAAAAAAATAGACACGGTAAACATCTCCAATCTCAAGCCTTGGTTCGGCCGTACACCACGGCCTGGGGGTGGGGATTGTAGCAGTGCTACTTAAAAACTGCATCTCCCAGCAGTCCCTGCTGGGGCTGCTGGGGTCAAAGGTAGCCACAGGCAGATAAAAGGAGGGCAGAGGGCAAAGAGAAAAAAAGTTTGTTTTTGGTTTGTATTGTTGCTATTATTTGTCGTCTCTCCTGCTATTTTTTGAACTGTGATCATTTTTGTCTTGGACTGTATTCGTTTGTTGGGGACTGGATGGTCTGTCTACTTGTTCACTGAGAGCTGTATTGGATAATTGGATTTTTCGGAACAGTGGAGCGCTCCCGAATCAACCATCAACCATCAACCTCATCAGTAAATACCGGTAGGACTGTATTTTCCCTTCTCCATTGCATCTTACAGATTCGCTGGACATTACTTGGTCACTATTCATCTTTCAACCTGTTTCTTATATATGGACTTGGCTGTGTGGTGTTTGTGTTTATTTTGTGTATGTGTAATATCGCCGAAGGGGTCAGGGGTGGTATTACTGTTTTCATTTCTCAATTCATGTCATTATATTTATAATTGTTTGTCATTCCCAGTGTGTTTATTTGTCTCTGTGGTGAGAGTGTGTGGGTCGATCCAAGGCTGGGGACGTTCCTGGGATCTCTGCTTTTAAAATAAATAAATCACCGTCTTCGTTGGCGGTGTGAATCTTAGCGGCTCCTGACCGCTACAAAACTATTCTAAATGATGTAATACATAGTTCCCTAATGGGTAAGAACTGTTTGGATGGTTTCCTAAGTGTTACTCAAGGTACACATCAACATATCAAATTCACTTGATTTCCACATTGAAACTCATTATCCGAAACTGAAGTTGATTGTTACTCAATGTTCCTTAACTTCTATGTGTGGAAACCACTTGTATCACATGTGAAATGATGGATTCTAACAGATTATAACTGTGTACATTACATTCTACTAGATTAACCAGCCATAACACTTCTGATCATTTGGAGTGTTTTTCAGCTCTTGAAACACGCCATTGTGAATTCATGTTACATTCAACTATAACTCAGTGCCCCGTGAAAATACTGAGGTAAAACTGTTCTAAATGATGTAATACATAGTTCCCTAATGGGTAAGAACTGTTTGGATGGTTTCCTAAGTGTTACTCAAGGTACACATCAACATCTCAAATTCACTTGTTTTCCCAGTTGAAACGCCTTTGGAGAAACTGAAGTTGAGTGTTACTCAATGTTCCTTAACTTCTATGTGTGGAAACCACTTGTATCACATGTGACATGATAGATTCTAACAGAATTTAACTGTGTAGATCAGATTCTACTAGATTAGCCAGCCGTAACACGTCTGATCATTTGGAGTGTTTTTCAGCTCTTGAAACCCGCCATTGTGAATTCATGTTACGTTCAACTATAACTCAGTGCCCCGTAAAAATACTGATGTAAAACTGTTCTAAATGATCTAATACATAGTTCCCTAATGGGTCAGAACTGTTTGGATGGTTTCCTAAGTGTTACTCAAGATAAACATCAACATCTCAAGTTCACTTGTTTTCCCCATTGAAACGCATTGGGAGAAACTGAAGTTGAGTGTTACTCAATGTTCTTTAACTTCTATGTGTGGAAACCACTTGTATCACATGTGAAATGATGGATTCTAACAGATTTTAACTGTGTACATTAGATTCCACTAGATTAACCAGCCGTAACACTTCTGATCATTTGGAGTGTTTATCAGCTCTTGAAACACGCCATTGTGAATTCATGTTACATTCAACTATATCTCAGTGCCCCGTGAAAATACTGATGTAAAACTGATCTAAATGATGTAATACATAGTTCCCTAATGGGTAAGAACTGTTTGTATGGTTTCCTAAGTGTTACTCAAAGTACACATCAACATCTCAATTTCTCTTGTTTTCCCCTTTGAAACGCATTGGGAGACACTGAAGTTGAGTGTTACTCAATGTTCCTTAACTTCTATGTGTGGAAACCACTTGTATCACATGTGAAATGATGGATTCTAAGAGAATTTAACTGTGTAGATCAGATTCTACTAGATTAACCAGCCATAACACTTGTTATCACTTGGAGTGTTTTTCAGCTCTTGAAACGCGCCATTGTGAATTCAAGCTACATTCAACTATATCTCAGTCCCACGTGAAAATACTGATGTAAAACTGTTCTAAATGATGTAATAAGTAGTTCCCTAATGGGTAATAACCGTTTGGATGGTTTTCTAACTGTTACTCAAGGTACACATCAACATCTCAGATTCACCTGTTTTCCCCATTGAAACGCATTGGGCGAAACTGATGTTGATTGTTACTCAATGTTCCTTAACTTCTATGTGTGGAAACCACTTGTATCACATGTGAAATGATGGTTTCTAACAGAATTTAACTGTGTAGATCAGATTCTACTAGATTAACCATCCGTAACACTTGTTATCACTTGGAGTGTTTTTCAGCTCTTGAAATGCGCCATTGTGAATTCAAGTTACATTCAACTTTATCTCAGTGCCCCATGAAAATACTGATGTAAAACTGTTCTAAATGATGTAATACATAGTTCCCTAATGGGTAAGAACTGTTTGCATGGTTTACTAAGTGTTACTCAAGGTAAACATCAACATCTCAAATTCACTTGTTTTCCCCATTGAAACGCATTGGGAGAAACTGAAGTTGAGTGTTACTAAATGTTCCTTAATTTCTATGTGTGCAAACCACTTGTATCACATGTGAAATGATGGATTCTAACAGATTTTAACTGTGTAGATTAGATTCTACTATATTAACCAGCCGTAACACTTCTTATCATTTGGAGTGTTTTTCAGCTATTGAAACAAGCCATTGTGAATTCATGTTACATTCAACTATAACTCAGTGCCCCGTGAAAATACTGATGTAAAACTGTTCTAAATGGTGTAATACATAGTTCCCTAATGGGTAAGAACTGTTTGGATGGTTTCCTAAGTGTTACTAAATTTAGACATCAACATCTCAAATTCACTTCTTTTCCCCATTGAAACACATAGGGAGAAACTGAAGTTGAGTGTTACTCAATGTTCCTTAACTTCTATGTGTGGAAACCACTTGTATCACATGTGAAATGATGGATTCTAGCAGATTTTAACTGTGTAGATTAGATTCTACTATTTTAACCAGCCGTAACACTTCTTATCATTTGGAGTGTTTTTCAGCTCTTGAAACAAGCCATTGTGAATTCATGTTACATTCAACTATAAGTCAGTGCCCCGTGAAAATACTGAGGTTAAACTGTTGTATATAATGTAATACATAGTTCCCTAATGATTAAGAACTGCTTGGATGGTTTCCTAAGTGTTATTCAAGGTACACATCAACATCTCAATTTCACTTGTTTCCCCCTTTGAAACGCATTGGGAGAAACTGAAGTTGAGTGTTACTCAATGTTCTTTAACTTCTATGTGTGGAAACCACTTGTATCACATGTGAAATGATGGATTCTAACAGATTTTAACTGTGTACATTAGATTCTACTAGATTATCCAGCCGTAACACTTCTGATCATTTGGAGTGTTTTTCAGCTCTTGAAACACGCCATTTTGAATTCATGTTACATTCAACTATATCTCAGTGCCCCGTGAAAATACTGATATAAAACTGTTTTAAATGATGTAATACATAGTTCCCTAATGGGTAAGAACTGTTTAGATGGTTTCCTAAGTCTTACTCAAGGTACACATCAACATATCAAATTCACTTGTTTTCCCCATTGAAACGCATTGGGCGAAACTGAAGTTGATTGTTTCTCAATGTTCCTCAACTTCTATGTGTGGAAACCACTTGTTTTTCATGTGAAATGATAGATTCTAACAGAATTTAACTGTGTAGATCAGATTCTACTAGATTAACCAGCAGTAACACGTCTTTTCATTTGGAATGTTTTTCTGCTCTTGAAACGCGCCATTGTGAATTCATGTTACATTCAACTATAACTCAGTGCCCCGTGAAAATACTAATGTAAAACTGTTCTAAATGATGTAATACATAGTTCCCTAATGGGTAAGAACTGTTTGCATGGTTTCCTAAGTGTTACTCAAGGTACACATCAACATCTCAAATTCACTTGTTTTCCCCATTGAAACGCATTGGGAGAAACTGAATTTGAGTGTTACTAAATGTTCCTTAATTTCTATGTGTGCAAACCACTTGTATCACATGTGAAATGATGGATTCTAACAGATTTTAACTGTGTAGATTAGATTCTACTATATTAACCAGCCGTAACACTTCTTATCATTTGGAGTGTTTTTCAGCTATTGAAACAAGCCATTGTGAATTCATGTTACATTCAACTATAACTCAGTGCCCCGTGAAAATACTGATGTAAAACTGTTCTAAATGGTGTAATACATAGTTCCCTAATGGGTAAGAACTGTTTGGATGGTTTCCTAAGTGTTACTAAAGGTAGACATCAACATCTCAATTTCACTTCTTTTCCCCATTGAAACACATAGGGAGAAACTGAAGTTGAGTGTTACTCAATGTTCCTTAACTTCTATGTGTGGAAACCACTTGTATCACATGTGCAATGATGTATTCTAACAGATTTTAACTGTGTAGATTAGATTCTACTAGATTAACCAACCGTAACACTTCTTATCATTTGGAGTGTTTTTCAGCTCTTGAAACACGCCATTTGTAATTCAAGTTACATTCAACTTTATCTCAGTGCCCCATGAAAATACTGATGTAAAACTGTTCTAAATGATGTAATACATAGTTCCCTAATGGGTAAGAACTGTTTGTATGGTTTCCTAAGTGTTATTCAAGGTACACATCAACATCTCAATTTCACTTGTTTTCCCCTTTGAAACGCATTGGGAGACACTGAAGTTGAGTGTTACTCAATATTCCTTAACTTCTATGTGTGGAAACCACTTGTATCACATGTGAAATGATGGATTCTAACAGATTTTAACTGTGTAGATTAGATTCTACTATTTTAACCAGCCGTAACACTTCTTATCATTTGGAGTGTTTTTCAGCTCTTGAAACAAGCCATTGTGAATTCATGTTACATTCAACTATAACTCAGTGCCCCGTGAAAATACTGAGGTTAAACTGTTGTAAATAATGTAATACATAGTTCCCTAATGATTAAGAACTGCTTGGATGGTTTCCTAAGTGTTATTCAAGGTACACATCAACATCTCAATTTCACTTGTTTTCCCCTTTGAAACGCATTGGGAGAAACTGAAGTTGAGTGTTACTCAATGTTCTTTAACTTCTATGTGTGGAAACCACTTGTATCACATGTGAAATGATGGATTCTAACAGATTTTAACTGTGTACATTAGATTCTACTAGATTAACCAGCCGTAACACTTCTGATCATTTGGAGTGTTTTTCAGCTCTTGAAACACGCCATTTTGAATTCATGTTACATTCAACTATATCTCAGTGCCCCGTGAAAATACTGATATAAAACTGTTCTAAATGATGTAATACATAGTTCCCTAATGGGTAAGAACTGTTTGGATGGTTTCCTAAGTCTTACTCAAGGTACACATCAACATATCAAATTCACTTGTTTTCCCCATTGAAACGCATTGGGCGAAACTGAAGTTGATTGTTTCTCAATGTTCCTCAACTTCTATGTGTGGAAACCACTTGTATTTCATGTGAAATGATAGATTCTAACAGAATTTAACTGTGTAGATCAGATTCTACTAGATTAACCAGCAGTAACACGTCTTTTCATTTGGAATGTTTTTCTGCTCTTGAAACGCGCCATTGTGAATTCATGTTACATTCAACTATAACTCCGTGCCTCGTGAAAATACTGAGGTAAAACTGTTCTAAATGATGTAATACATAGTTCCCTAATGGGTAAGAACTGTTTGGATGGTTTTCTAAGTGTTACTCAAGGTACACATCAACATCTCAAATTCACTTGTTTTCCCCTTTGAAAAGCATTGGGAGAAACTGAAGTTGACTGTTACTCAATGTTCCTCAACTTCTATGTGTGGAAACCACTTGTATCACATTTGAAATGACGGATTCCAACAGATTTTAACTGTGTAGATCAGATTCTACTAGATTAACCAGCCGTAACACGTCTTATCATTTCGAGTGCTTTTCAGCTCTTGAAACGCGCCATTGTGAATTCATGTTACATTCAACTATAACTCAGTGCCCCGTGAAAATACTGATGTAAAACTGTTCTAAATAATGTAATACATAATGCCCTAATGGGTAAGAACTGTTTGCATGGTTTACTAAGTGTTACTCAAGGTACACATCAACATCTCAAATTCACTTGTTTTCCCCTTTGAAACGCATTGGGAGAAACTGAAGTTGAGTGTTACTAAATGTTCCTTAATTTCTATGTGTGCAAACCACTTGTATCACATGTGAAATAATGGATTCTAACAGATTTTAACTGTGTAGATTAGATTCTACTAGATTAACCAACCGTAACACTTCTTATCATTTGGAGTGTTTTTCAGCTCTTGAAACAAGCCAATGTGAATTCATGTTAGTAGTTATACAGATAGCTATAATCAACGAATGATTGATGACTTTAAGCCCCGCCTCCAACTTTGATTGATGACTTTAACCCCCGCTCCCAACTTTGATTGATGACTTTAAGCCCCGCCCCAAATATGATTTATGAAAATATGAAAATATAAAAATATGAAAATAAAAAAAAATTTAAAAAATAGGATGTATGAAAATATGAAAATATAAAAATATAATTTATGTAAATATAAAAACATGAAAATTTATGAAACTATAAAAATATGGATTACGTTAATATGATTTATAAGCTATAAGATATTGACTCATCGCTCTAAGTTATAAACTAATAGTAAGAAAATAAAATTTTCTAAAAACGATATAATATATTGACTCCCCGCTCTAAGTTCACGACACGCGTCTTTCCTGCTTAGCCATAACTAAAACGATATAAGATATACAATTATCTAGCCGAACCTTTCTAAAAACGATATTCACTCCCCGCTCTAAGTTATAAACACTAAATTCAAAACTAATATTAAGAAATAAACACTTATCTTTCCAGCACTTTCTCAAACGTGGCTTCATATTAAGAAATATACAAGGATCTTGCTTGCATGCCCCCGCACGGACGTGACTTTCTTAAAATGAAATATACACTTAGCCTAATCGTAAGACTGTTTCTAAAAACCACGGGACCTTTAGTGTAAAATTTTCAGCAGTTGAAACAGTCGAGACCCAGGAAGCCCCCACCACCAAGCAGCCCGTGCTAGCAAATGGTGGGGAAGCACCCCGCCAGGCGGCACTTTGCTGGGACATAGTGTCACCAATTTTAAAAGGAAGCCCCTCTGCCAAGCCAAATTGCAGAAAAAGATACTCTGGTGTTAAAAAGGACGCATCCCGCCATGCGGCACTTTGCTGGGACATAGTGTCACCAATTTTAAAAGGAAGCCCCCCCTGCCAAGCCGCCCTTGCTAGCAAATGGTGGGAAAAAGATACTGTAGTGTTAAAAGGAAGCATCCCGCCATGCGGCACTTTGCTGGGACATGTGTCTTTAGCATAGTGTCACCAATTTTAAAAGGAAGCCCCCTGCTAAGCATCAGACGGCGGTCAATTTTAATCCGTGGGAAAAGAACCCCGCCAAACAGCAAATGGCGGTCAATTTTAATCCGTGGGGAAAAGACCCCCGCCAAACAGCAAATGGTCCTTAATGCTAAATTCTTTTATGTTTAATGAAATCGAAAAATCATACGATTATTAAAGAAGCCCCTGCTATTCAGATGGTTGAAAGCTCATTAAACACTAAGCTTCTTTCCCTGTGTTCCATTTTAAATGTCAGACTTTTTCACATTTCTAGGGTCTAAGAACAAAGTTATTAAATGAAATATTTTCCACTAACGTCTCTCTCTCTTATATTCACAATGACCTTTAATAAATTTATTTATATTTCGAGTACTGGATTTTAAGCCTCGTTTCACATTTACAGTCTATCAACTTTAAAATACACGTGGCGTTTAGCACAACGATCTCTCGGTAAAACATAAAAGGTTAAACTTTTTCTTATTTGCTTATAGCGGTGAGACTTTGAATGAAGCTTATTCCCGCTACCAGGGTCTCCCCCGCCCCTTAGAGGCGGAACATCAACAACTCTGAACCTATGAGCTCTCTCCCAAACGCCCGAAGTGTTTCGCTCCGCCCTTCCAAGGCGGTACAGCGTCCTATGCCTGCATAAAGTCTCCCGCTTTGTGTCTATTAACACAATAACTTCCAGCAATCCAAGTTTCTCTGCGAGCTTTTTTAAAAGGTAGGCGTTTTTCGCTTTTTTCTTCCGCAATGGCTGGCATGGCAAAAATACTTTTGTGATTGAGGTTAAGTGTAGATTATCGACCGTCTCTTCAAACTGTTGAAATGATATTCTTTTATAAATCAGATAGTTCCGGCTTTGAGTTGGTGGTTTTCTGTTTTTTAAATGAAAAAACTGTACCTAGTCGTAACGCACAGAGTTTATAAATGTGGTATTTTTTCTTATTTCAGAAGGCTGTAGTTTCTGGCCGGTTGGCTGTTCAAAAAGTGAGTCAGATCTTCTTTCGGCCATACTTTTAAATCGAAATGTAGCTTATAAGACCGCCGATTTAATACTTTTAATGTCTTTAAGTATGTACATTTCATGCTAATTACTTTTAATGAAAATGCACAAACTTATAAGAACGTTCTGGCTGATTACTTTTTAATGTAATTGTCCTTAAGTACGTACAAACCTAGTCTTTTAGAATCGGAGGCTGAACTGTTTGATTCTTTAAATCCAACTAGTTCGCAATTGGAGGATTTAATAGCGGCCACAGATTGCCTTTTTGAGAATAAAAATCCTGCCTCAGAGTGGTAATTTTCCGAAGTGTCCAGTCAGCCTACTATTGAACATCTCATTCACGAAGCCCGGTAAGTTGAACTATTTGAGCGAGTGTGCGCCAAATGTTTATTTTTAAAGAAAACTTAGTCTTGCTTGTTTTTTTCAGAATCCGCCGCTCACCCAAATAATCGGTGAACCTGAAAGATTTGATCCCGCTGCTAAGGCTGTTGAGCTGAAGGCTGAAATCGAACGAGTGCTGTTGATTTTTCAAAACTCTTAATCCCTGTCTCCAGATATACGTGAAAAGGTTATTTTATTGTATGCAATTTTAGAAAACTTGTTCCCCAAATAATGTCTGACAAAAGGCGTGCAAGTGAGGACTTGGACGCTGGGAGCGGTTCTCAAAATGCTGGGTTTTTGCATGACATGGTGAATGAACTTAGTTATTCTATTCGGCCCCCAAAAATGCCTACTCCACCACCCCGATATTTTAATGAAATGGAATATATTAATTGGCAAAATCAAAACATGTTCCAAATGAATAATATAATAGCGACCATGAGAGTTCCTTCACCTGTTACCACTCCCATCGACTTTGACCAGCTTGACAGCCTTTTAGAAGCCCTACATCCAGTAGCCACCCCCGATGAAATGCAAACATTAAATAACTTGTTAGAAAGGGTTCAGCGGTCTTTGAACGAAAATGTGAATGCTCAAACGGGTCATGGTTTAACAAACACTTTGGGTTCTGTAAATGCTGCCCCCTCTGTTTCAGCACCAGCTGCTAACACCTCTGCTCCAGTCTTGCACCCTGTCTCTTTTATTTCAGCTATCCCTTCTGCCCCCTCTGCTACAGTCTTGCACCCTGTTGCCAAGCCGTTTGCCTCAGTCTCCCCTGCTCCAGTCTTGCCCTCAGTGTCTACCCCCTCTGCATCCTCTGCTCCAGCTGCCAAGCCGTTTGCCTCAGTCTCCCCTGCTCCAGTCTTGCCCTCTGTGTCTACCCCCTCTGCATCCTCTGCTCCAGTCTTGCACCCTGTTGCCAAGCCGTTTGCCTCAGTCTCCCCTGCTCCAGTCTTGCCCTCTGTGTCTACCCCCTCTGCATCCTCTGCTCCAGTCTTGCACCCTGTTGCCAAGCCGTTTGCCTCAGTCTCCCCTGCTCCAGTCTTGCCCTCTGTGTCTACCCCCTCTGCATCCTCTGCTAAAGTCTTGCACCCTGTTGCCAAGCCGTTTGCCTCAGTCTCCCCTGCTCCAGTCTTGCCCCCTGTGTCTACCCCCTCGGCACCCTCTGTCTCTTTTATTTCAGCTACCCCTTCTGCACCCTCTGTCTCTTTTACTTCAGCTATCCCTTCTGCATTCTCTGCTCCAGTCTTGCACCCTGTGTCTACCCCCTCGGCATCCTCTGCTCCAGTCTTGACCCCTGTTTCTACCCCCTCAGCACCCTCTGTCTCTTTTACTTCAGTT
This sequence comes from Erpetoichthys calabaricus, assembly GCF_900747795.2. NCBI lineage: Eukaryota > Metazoa > Chordata > Cladistia > Polypteriformes > Polypteridae > Erpetoichthys > Erpetoichthys calabaricus. The sequence goes on along the minus strand of NC_041401.2, from coordinate 133,718,027 downwards.
ATCCCTTCTGCATCCTCTGCTCCAGTCTTGCACCCTGTGTCTACCCCCTCAGCATCCTCTGCTCCAGTCTTGCCCCCTGTTTCTACCCCCTCGGTACCCTCTGTCTCTTTTATTTCAGCTACCCCTTCTGCACCCTCTGTCTCTTTTACTTCAGCTATCCCTTCTGCATCCTCTGCTCCAGTCTTGTCCTCTGTTTCTAGCCCTTCTGCTTCAATCTTGCCCTCTGTTTCCTCAGCCCCTATTGCCCCGCCATTTGTGGTTACCCCTTCAGTCGCACCAGTTATGTCCGGTGGTTCTGTGGTATCTAAACCTTCACCCTTGTCTACTTTAGGCATGGCCGGGCCCTCTGTTGTCTCTAGTAACGACGGTCAGGGTGGTTTTCAGCAGATCGATAGACCTGCCTTTAATCACACTGAAATAAGACACCCCTTAAATTTCGCCGATGCCTATGAACTAGAGTCTTATGAGGAGGTGTTTAACAGTATTCATGAGACGCTGCAAAGAATTCTGGATAGTTTTTCAGGTACTTTAAATCCGCAAGATGTTGTACAGCTAGAATTGCGTGCTGATTCATTACCTATCAGCGTTTTTATACAGATGAATGGCTCTAATATTAATGTAGACGATTTTCTTCATCAGATAGAGAATCTTCCTCAGAGTCATGCTAGTGTGCTAGCGGATGAGTCTCAGATGATAGTCACCCAGATTGTTCGGGCACCTAGCGGGGGCGCTCGTGGCTCTCGCAAGGTCTCATCTCTACTCAATCATGAAATAGTTAGAAAGAAAATGAGGCATTTAATAATTTCTTATAATTACGGGAATCAGCTCTGTTTTGCCTTTTGTCTGCTTAGCCTAATGGAGGACCGGTACATGCAAAACCCACAGTTATGCATGCGTGAATCGTATAACCTTCAGAGCAGGGCTGGATTATCTGAGGATGAAAAAGTGTCCTTTGCGGACGTTCATAAATTTGAAAACTTACTGGGTATTAAAATTGTTGTCTGGTACAGGTGTCTAAGAAATGAGAAATTTTTAAAATTTGAAAGCTCCCGAGGTAGAAACCCCAAAACCTACTTTATGTTTTTACACGATAACCATTACTACGGTATTTTGAATTTAAAGGGGTTACACAAGCTACCACTCCATCCTTAGTCATCGTTGTGAAGGTCACTGCAACGTCTGTTTCTCCCCAGATTGCCGTCCGATCCCTGAAGAACTTGTCAAGTGTGGTGATTGTAACCGTTACTGCCGGTCCCAATTTTGTTTTATTCAGCATACGATTCCTAAATTTAACGATAAGACCAACGATATGGAAGCGGCCTGTGACACGGCAAAAATGTGTCCCTTGTGTTACAAAACTTACACAGTAAATGCCGCCTCAAAACCCCATAAATGTCGGCCCAAGGAATGCAGGGTTTGTAAAGCAAAAATTGAAAATGATGCAGAAAACCATCAGTGCTTTATAGAAACCTTGAAGTCTGAGGATCGTTGTGAGAAATATGTATTTTATGATTTTGAAAGTAGGCAAGAAACGGGTGTGCACATTCCTAATTACATATACTGTAAGTCCTTGCGGGGTAAATCCTGGTTCTGGGCGGGTGAAGATTGTGTACAGCAGTTCTTTGCCAGATACCGTCGCCCCAAGTATCAAGGCTATACCTTCATAGCTCACAATTCAAAAGGTTACGATGGGTACTTTTTAATGAAGTATTTGCTTGAAAATGGTGTGAACCCTAGTGTTACTACTCAAGGAAATAAGCTGATGTGTTTCACAGATGATGGTTATTAATTACGTTTTATAGATTCTTTGAATTTTTTAACAATGAAATTGAGTGCCATGCCTAAAGCCATGGGGTTTGAAGCCGCAAAAGGTTATTTCCCCCATTTCTTCAATCTGGCTGAAAATCAGAATTATATCGGCCCCTACCCTGAACCTGAATGCTACGGTGTTCAGAGCATGATGACCAAAGAAAAAGAAGAATTTTTTACCTGGTACGACAGTGTCAAGCATGGTGTTTTTAATTTTAAAGAGGAAATGGCTTTTTATTGTAAAAATGACGTCGAAATTCTTAGAACAGCGTGCATTAAATTCAGAGACGAGGTCATCAAAATTGGCAATATTGACCCGTTTCAATGCATGACCCTGGCATCTCTATGTATGGCCATGTACAGGCAAAACTGTATGCCTCCAAAGTCTGTCGGCATAATTCGTTCTGATCATTACAGTAGTAGTCAGAAAAACTATTCGAACGCATCTATTCAATGGTTATTGTATCTCTGTGAAACAGAAAAATTGAACATCCGACACGCTCTAAACCTTGGGGAAGTAAAGAAGGGTTCCTTTTATCTTGACGGCTATGCCGTAGTTAAAGGTATTCCGACTGCCTTTGAATTTGCCGGTTGTTTTTATCACGGCTGTCCGGAATGTTATGATTTTAACAGTACCCATCCTTTAACCGGTATGACTTGTGCGGTTATGTACCAAAAGTTTATGAGAAAATTGGAAATACTTAGGACTAAATTTAATTTAGATGTGCACGTGCTCTGGGAGCATGATTGGGAGACGATGAAAAAACAAGACCTCAGGCTACAAACTTTCTTAAAACACTGTGATTTCCCTCAGCGTATACAACCGAGGGACTCGTTGTTCGGCGGCCGTACCAACGCCATAAAATTGTACCACAAGGCAGTGGGGCCCGAACAGATTCACTATTATGATTTCACCAGCTTGTACCCGTTTGTGAATAAAACAAAAATGTACCCGGTTGGCCATCCCACTATCATTTTTCAGCAGTTTGACGATCTCAGGCAGTATTTTGGATTAATTAAAGCCACCGTCCAGCCTCCACGTGGTCTCAATTTTCCAGTCCTGCCTCTCAGGTTTTGTGGGAAATTAATGTTCACCCTCTGTCGCACCTGCGCGGAGACAGAAGCTCAGACTGTGGACTGTCGTCACACAGAGGATGAGAGAGCTTTAACCGGTACTTGGTGCAGTGTGGAAATAGCAAAGGCCATTGACAAAGGGTATAAAGTTTCAAAAGTATAGGAGATTTGGCATTACCCCGAACGTACTTCTGAGTTATTCTCAGACTATATCAAGCTTCATCTAAAAGGCAAGCAGGAGGCCTCGGGCTACCCTGCCTGGTGTACGGATAAGGCTTCCCGAGACCGTTATATTTTAGATTATTATCAGAAGGAAGGTGTGCAATTGGACCGCGAAAACATCGCCGTAAATCCGGCTAAGAGACAAATTTCAAAGTTGTTTTTAAATTCTCTTTGGGGTAAATTTGGGCAAAAACCTCTCCATCTCACTACTAGCTTAGTCAAGGACGGTGAGGAATTCTTGCAATATATTTTCTCCAAACAGTATAATGTTTCTTATTTTGAATTTATCGGCGATGAGATTGCTCAAATACAATGGAAGTACACCGATGAAAAGTATACCCTACCTGGTAGTGTTAATGTTGTCATTGCTGCTTTCACCACGGCCTATGCCTGGTTAGAGTTGTACGATTTACTGGACAGTCTGGGAGAAAGGGTGTTGTACCACGACATCGACTCGGTCATTTTTACTTCTCAGCCTGGTCAGTACAATCCTCCTCTGGGTGACTATTTAGGAGAGCTCACCAGTGAGTTAAATCCTGATGATTATATTACTGAATTTGCTTCAGGCGGTCCAAAGACGTACGGTTATAAAATGGCACAAGGCAAAACATGTATGAAGGTAAAAGGTATAACCATCAATCACGAAACCGGTAAAATTATAAACCTCGAGTCACTAACCAATCTAGTTCAGATTTTTGTGACGTCTCATGAAGCCCCTCCTCAAGAGTTACTGGTTCACAGTAAGCGGATCCATCGAAATAAAAAACGTTTCATCATCGGAATCTGTCTATCATTTACTTGGTTCAAAATTTATTCTTTCAAGGAAAAAAAAGCCGAACGATTAATCTGAACGCCAATTACATTACTCTTTTTAAAAACCCCAGGGACAAATTGCAGATTACTACCTTGGCCTGCCAAATGTATCCGAGGCGTGTTAAGTTCATTTTGGAAGCTTTCGAAGATGCTACAAAACTACCGTACGGCTATCTCTTAGTGGATTTAAAGGCACAGACCCCAGACGAACTGCGTTTAAGAACAGGTCTGTTTCCGCCCGATTGGCCGGTCGTGTACACCGTGAAAAGATAAAAGAAGCTGTTCTGAGTCCAAGTTACATATTCTGTCAGCATGTCGGCCAGAATAAGTAGAAACCTACAGCCTCTCAAGGCCTTACTCCGTTGCTCTTGTCGCCGCCGTAAAATTCTTATAAACGCCTCTTCTGATGATTTAATTAATGCTTTGTCCGAAATAGCCTGTAATACTTTAAAAGGTAATATACCTCTTTCGCCCAAACAGTTTAAGCTAATCAAGAAGCATAAAACATCTGTCAGAAAAATAAGTGACAGAAAACTAACCTTAAAAAAGAAGAAAACTATTCTGAACCAGAAAGGAGGCTTTTTGGGAGCTCTTTTAAGCGTCGCCGTGCCATTCATATCCAGTTTATTAGCTTCTAGAGCATAAACAAGGAATACGCTCAAAAAATGTATTTGGTCCCGCAGCAACAGATGTCTCTTTTTCAGCAAAAGAGCGCTAACCTGAACGATCTCTTGAGTGCCACAAAAACTGAACTGGACAAAGAAATGAGAAACGTCCTGCAACGCTGTGATATAGGGGCTGATGAGAAGGTGAAGCTTTACACTTCTATCTTGCAGAGATATCTGACTCTAGTTAAAAAGGCCGATAAAGAAACTAGCAGTCTGATGCTCGTATTACCAAAAGAAGAAGAAAATGGCGAGGGGGGCCCTGGATCAGTCAAGGTGTCTGAGGACAAGGTTTGGCAAGAGGTTTTGAGAAGCGCACCTGTAAAAGCAAAGAAAAATGTTGAATTTGTTTTACATAAAATGTCCGTCAATCCCCATCACGCGTTTTGGAATAATCGTGGAGAGCTATTGTTAGAGGGTAAACCTTTGGTCGGATCCAACATGGTGGATTTGGTCCGTAATCTGACCGCTTCTCATACAATACCTGAACATAGGAGACCGCGGGGGTGGAAGAAATTTGTAAACGCCATGGCCGGTTTGAACATTCCATTTTCTGTCGTACCTAATGATGAAACACGAGAACTCCTTGAAAGTTTTAAGCCACCCGCCGCCCCCCTCCCTGCTCATCATACAGAAGTTACCCACTACCGACTGAAACTGAGAAAAAAAAGACTGGAATGGATCGCTTATTAATTTGTAAAATGATTTGTTTATTAAATACAATTTTATCTCATTACAGAGTGTCGTCATCCTTTAACCGTCTATTGAAATATTTACAGGTCTCTGATCTTTGCACGCAAGGGTACTGATAAAAACAGAGTCCCGGCGAAGGAAGCCAGGAACGAACAAATTTAGAGACCATAGAGTCATTACTGTTCACGTCCTCCGAATACTTTTTTATTACAGAGGTGTACGGGAGACCTTTTCCTCTCTCATGCAGATAGAAGAGGCAGTGTTGACCGCATTTGTCCGAGAACCAACTTTGAAGCTGTCGGTTATTGTAAATGATTTGTTTACAGTTTTTGCTTAAGAAACGGTAAATGTCATTCGGGAAGTAGATAAAGTCCGGAGGATTTCCATAGGAATCAAAAAACTCCCCATTTCCGTCTTCCGTGAGGTAAATCCCCAGCCAGTGTTCTCCGGGTTGGGTTTGACGGTGAGTATTCACTACAAACATGGCCGGCAAGACGGTATTTTTTTCCGGTAGTTGATCACACGCCAGCACACCGCGGAAATATCTTTCGGTGTAGGGGTCTTGGGACAGTAGCTGTGTTAATTGTTTTGTATTCATGGTGCTTATTAGCAGTCATACAGAACATTACGTCTCTGGTTGATTTCGATGATGTTGTCAAAGACCGCATATACTATTAGATTGACGGTCCGAGGGAGAGGGACGCGGAAGCGTAATTCAAATCTCATGTTTCCAGTTTTAACTAATGAAAAATGATCAACGCATTCTTGATCGGGGGTTAGATCAAAAGCGAAAAGAGTATATCCTTGCGAGAACTCTGAACGGCTGATAGACAGAGCTTGATCCTTCAAATGCTTACCAGTGGCCAATACCAGGTTATAATATTCTCTGGCACTGTTGCCGCTTACAAAGTCTGGTTGAAAAGGTTTGGCGGGAATCTGTTCACCGTCCATGTACAGAGCCAGGAACTCTACATCGTTGTGTTTGAAATTGAACGGGTTCCGTGTATAAGACCCCGAAAAGGCCTCATTATCCACCATGTCAATCACCACATACTTTGGTAGTTGACCCAGAAACAGGTTTTCTTGATTGCATACTCGGATTCCAGCGGGCATACTGAATACTTTCATATTCACCCTTTCCACAGGGTATTTAGCATTGGCTGTTGTAAGGGCATGAGCGTGTCCTAATTTCACGGCCGGTGAAACTTTTACTTTTTTTACAAACAGGGAGGCTGATGTTATGATTACTCTGTATCGTTGGGCATCACCGGACATTAAGCAGAATTCATCTTTGTTCCGAACCATTTTAATCTTCACGTCAATAGTAGTTTTTCCTGGAAAAAGAGATCTGTATGTATGTGCCCCAGAAGTTCGACAGTCCTGCTACCGGCTGTATAGGCGCTTCTGTTATTAAATCCGATGTTTTCTCCGGCGGGGTCTGTCTCTTCCAATTTGTTAAGTGTATCTTTGTAAAAAAGTCCTGTAGCAAACTGAGAATGAAGAGTCTCTTGGCTGTAATTTAGCAGACCTTCTAAGACCGCTCGGTAAGGATAACAATTTGAACTCTGCGATATTAGGCGGTCCCCCAGGGTGACATCAACTTGAGAAAACAAACTGGCTATAGGGTAGTTGACAAATCCGACCTTTGCCCCAGCAGGTATGTTAGTCCCGTCAGCGTTCACTATCTTTCCCCTTAGGTGTAGAAGAGTGTTATTCAAGTCCAGGTAATCTTCCCCATTTCCGGCTAAGAGAAATTCTAGCGGAGCTACTTCAGAGAGGGCTGAGAGTGGTGGGACTTCAACGTATATACTTTTATCTACACTCGTTTGAGTGAAAGGCACCATAAACAGATCCAGTTCAGATTTGACACACTCTTCGGACATTCTGTGTACGAAAGCCATCTTCTCTTAAAAAATGTCTCTCTTCTTCTTTTTGCTTGCTTTAGTCTTGTTCCTCTTCTGACGACGTTTAGATAATGCTGTAAAAATAGTGCGACCGGCCTTTTTAGCTGGCGGGGCCTGACGCGACCCCGGTGGTCTCTTGTGTTTTGTCTTTCTCATGACCATCAAGCCCGCTCCCTCCTGCTTTTCTAGGACTCCACCCGCAGCACTGGATATAGCCCCTGTGATCACATCTTTTACAATATTTTTAGCCACGGATTTGATATGTGGTTTTGCGATGTCAAAGCCTTTTTTCAGGAGAGGTAAAGCTCTTCTAAACAATCCTCGAAATATACCTCCAATCCCCCCACCATACATTACAGGGGATCCAGAGAATCCCGGTAAGCCGTTACCCGCTTGGGTCTGATAATACTGGATGTAAGGTGTCGGGTCCTGGTAAGACCTCATTGTTTCAGTCGTGCATACAATGCCTGACGGGTCTGAAATGCAACTTCACTATCACCTTACCAAACTGAAATGGCACGTTTTTGTTCTGGTCCGTCTTTATTTCAATAGTCACTGTGTCAAAATGATTCTTGCTGGCTGGGGCATAATGCGGTTTGTCATATGAACAATGATGGATGGATTAAAAGCCAGAAGTCTGTATAACCATCAGCATCAAGTAACTCCGTGAGAACCCTAACTACAAAGAGGACTATTTCATTTATGTTAGGTAGAATGCCCAAAGGGGACTGGGCGGTCTCGTGGCCTGGAACCCCTACAGATTTTATTTTTTTCTCCAGCTTTCTGGAGTTTTTTTTTGTTTTTTCTGTCCACCCTGGCCATCGGACCTTACTCCTTATTATGTTAACTAAGGTTGTCTTATTTTAATTTCTTTTTTGTCTTTTATTCTTTTTTTCTTCATTATGTAAAGCACTTTGAGCTACTTTTTGTATGAAAATGTGCTATATAAATAAATGTTGTTGTTGTTGATGTGATGGTCATAATTTTATTCGCCTGATCCTCTATATGAACACACTTCAAAAGGGGTACGTAGCTGTCTCCGACTCTCTGATGAGATACCATATCCCTGTACACGTACAAAGTGTAAAAGCCGGCCCTGATGTCGGCGGGGAAAGGCGCCTTATAAGTTAAACCCCGAGTCTGATCAGGATGCGCTCCTAATATTCGACCCAGCTGTCCTTTCAAGTGTATAGTTTCATCCTTTTTACCCGGTACCACATAGACTCTTCTTTCCACAGCATTATAACTGAATTTCGCAGAGCTCTCGGAAGGGACAAATCCAGCTGCAACATCTGTCAAAGTGGGCAGGCTTGAGGTTGTCGAATTCATAAAAGGCAGTAGGTCGTGAATACCTTCGTAATATCCGCATGGAATGTAGTAATGTTTTTTTACCCCTGGAGCTGAAACGTAGAATTCGTTATCCGGTTTGTCTATGGTATTCCACGTATGTCGGTACTGAATTTCGGCTAGACCGACTTCCCAAGAACCTTCTAATTCTATGGGTTTAGCAAGCTTGGTCGTGAAATTGGAAATTGTGTTGTTAGGGAAAATGTCTGAGGAAGCGTTGCTCGGTAGAGTCACAAAAAAACTTTTGCGCTCCATGGTATACCGCTAGAGAATGAAGAGTCGATTAGGAGCGTTCTGGATTTTATTGAACATCTTGGGCTTGGCTCTCCGGTATCCAGCTGTTAAATTTTTCTGGCCAGCCGAGCCATTTGATTAAAATGAGTTGTTTTTTATTCTTAACTTTCCTAGCCAGTATTTTTTCAATCCTGTAAACGTCAGTGGATCCGACTTTAATTTTCTGTAATTCAGGGTCGTAAAAGGATCCTACAATCTCTTCACCATCGTAGTCTTTCAGTTTGTACACCGCCGGTTCCCTTGGTACAAGTTCAGATACGGTAAAGATTTCATCTGAAAATGTTTGCTCATAACCTTTCTCAAAAGGATGTCTGGTTTTAGACACCCTAACTGTGTCTCCTACTTTGAACTTAAACAGCGGCGGACCCGGGGGGCTGGCTACGGCGTATAAGTTTTTGAAAACTTTCCAGGAATTTAACGTGTTAACATCGGAAGGAGCCATTTTTATGCTTCGATGATAACTTTTGTTGTAAGAGTATACTAGAATTTATCGATGTAGGCTCTCGTGTTATAAGCGCTGAAATATTTCCACATTTTAGATTTTAGTGTGCGGTTAAATCTCTCCACCACAGAGGCCTTTAATTCGTTTCCTGTGGTGAAATGTTTTATTCCGATCTTCTTTAACAGTTTTTGAAAATCTCGGTTGAAAAACTCTTTGCCCTTATCGGTCTGGAGCTTCTTTGGAGTTCAACCAGCACTCAGAATGTCTTGGAAGGCTCTTGTCACTTCCTTACCCGTTTTGTTCTTCAGGGGTCGTACCCACGCGTACTTAGAAAGTACATCGATACAGGTTAACAAATATTTATAACCCAGATTATGCTCAGACACATTTGTCATGTCCACTAAATCCATCTGCCATTGCGAGTCTATATCGGATACATAAACCTTATTTCTCCTAAAATGCCTTCTAGCGGGTTTGTGAATTGTATAAGCATATTGACCGGATAACCAATCCGACACCTGTTGGTCATTACTTTTCTGACCCGAAACCTCAAGAGCTCTTGTCAAAGAGTCTTTTCCCCCAAAGCTACCAGGATTTGCCGGGTTATAATAAACTTTTTTCAAGTAACCCTCCATCGCCGACGGTGAAAGAAAAATGTCAGTGGTTTAAAAATCAAATGAGTCTTTATTGTTAATTTTCAAAACAACATTGTTTAAATTTCAAAACAGCATTATTTAAAAACATTATTAAAATTTCAAAATGGCAGTATTAAAAAACATGATTAAAACATTTCATAGAACAGGAACATTGAGTGCAGACACTTCGTCTGATTTTTCTAAGTCATACTCCCCGTAAAACCCCAAAGGTGCATCGGTCGTGTTCGGTTCAGAAAAATGTCTTTTAGAAAAGGCATCGGCTATTTCACGTATTTTCGAGTAAGAGGGATCGTCCATGTTGTGAAAGGCTTGTACAATGGCTTCGCTAATAGAATGTTCTTTTTCCAGTTCATCAACGGCATTTTGCACAAATGAATGAACCTTGTGAAAAGGCGGAAAGATGTTGAAGCAACCCAGAGTCTTTATGACCAGGCTCCTGAGCAAAGGTTTGCGGAAAACAGTCAGAACCTTTTGAAAGCGGCCAACCCGATAAACAGAGTCAGGCTCAAACAGACACGTATGCTGCGTCTGGCTTGGGTGATCTATGAAACAGCCATGACAGGTGCTTTTTAGGTCCCGATCGACTATTATGTCCAGCAGAGCCGCAATCAAACTCTTGACCAGTTTCAGAGTCTTTCAAAGTGTTTCACCCAGGGGCCCGTCAGTTTGCTCAAGGTCCATACTCTCATAATCAGCATACGATGGCTTCCATGCGGACAGAGCATCTACCAGGTTGTCCATGGCCTCTTCTTCCCGCATGGCCTGCACGGCTATCTCCTCAGCGCCCGTTAGGCTCCTCCGAGCATCCTCAGCAGGGACAAAATGGTCAGGTACTGTACGGTTCTCCAGGAGACTGTCCAGCCAATACATATCATCAGGGGCGGGTAACTGAGGTTCGGGCCAATAGATCTGGTCGTTTGAGGGCATCAGAAGATCCGGCCAAGACGGGGGGTCTGAAGGAGAGTTGTTAGGGGCAGAGTACCCGGAGTTAGGTACGATGTCGTCGGGCCAAAACAGGCCGTCGAGGAGCGCTGTCTGTTCCATAGACCAACAGGTCTGATCAGGAGCGTAGCTGGAGGGGTGCTGGTTGTCACCCAACCAAAATACATCGTTGTCTGTCAGCATCTGGTCTGCAGCCGAGTAGCGGGGCTGTAGGTTTGTGTCAATCAACTCGTCGGGAGTAGAGTAGGCGGTGTTGGCTTGAAGGTTAGCCGGCCAAAACAGGTAGTCAGCGGTGGACGTATGTTCCATACCTCCGGAGCTTGGTTCTTCGGAGCGCATCAAAATGTCGAGGACTTCTGCCACCTCAGAGGCCGAGAGAACAGGGAGACAACCGGACCAACAAGCACCAGCTTCGGTAGGGTAAGTATTTGAAGACATCTCGATAGGTTTTTAGGTTAATGTAGACTGGGGGGAAAAGATCTCTGTATTTATCCCCACTCACTTAGGGGTGGTTGCCTCCCAGTTTTCTTCCTCCTCCTCCGAGCATGAATTATTCAACATGCTAAACTCCTCCTCCAATTTTCTTTTAATTCTTTTCATCTGGTCAGACAGTTTCCCTTGGTAAATAGCTTCATTAATATTTGGCATAAGAGCTTTAAAAAAAGTCCAGTCTTTTATAGAAAAATTAATTTCACTCACTCGCTCCTTTATCACATTTTCTTTATCTTCCTCCTCTTCGTGACTGGCCTCGTTATATTCGGGAAGGATAGGCTCCTTCTTGGAAACAGCGATCGTGAGCTGTCCCTCAGCCTTTCTTTTCACCTCTACCCAGCACAAAGCACAGTTAGAGTCGTACCAGACTGAGCTGAAGCGTGGTTCCCGTAACTCTCGTAACGTTCTTCTGGACACCCTGTTTGCTTTCTTAGGACCGTTCACAAGACCGTCCATTCTGATTGCTTTTGTGTGTCGCGGCGTTTTCACTAAATGACTAGAATTTTATACAAGAACTCTTTCAGCTCCTCCCACAGTCGGGGGTGAGAGACACGCCTCACCCCTAACCCTATAGGCGGATTGAGAGATAAAGGCGTACCTCGGAGGCGTGAGTATTGTTAATGGGGCGTGATAGGTGTCCGATTTATGAAAGATCCACCCTAAAATGTGTGGTTTAGAGATGATCAATTATGACGGTGGTCCAACCCCCAGGGGCGGGGTATAGTTCATATTTTTATAGTTTCATAAATTTTCATATTTTTATATTTACATAAATTATATTTTTATATTTTCATATTTTTTTTATATATCATATTTTCATATTTTTATATTTTCATATTTTCATAAATCATATTTTCATATTTGGGGGCGGGGCTTAAAGTCATCAATCAATCTAACACCTCCTTTGACAGTTGCTTTCTGTATGTACTACTAACTCATGTTACATTCAACTATAACTCAGTGCCCCGTGAAAATACTGAGGTAAAACTGTTCTAAATGATGTAATACATAGTTCCCTAATGGGTAAGAACTGTTTGGATGGTTTCCTAAGTGTTACTCAAGGTAGACATCAACATCTCAAATTCACTTGTTTTCCCCATTGAAACACATTGGGAGAAACTGAAGTTGAGTGTTACTCAATGTTCCTTAACTTCTATGTGTGGAAACCACTTGTATCACATGTGCAATGATGGATTCTAACAGAATTTAACTGTGTAGATCAGATTCTACTAAATTAACCAGTACTAACACGTCTTTTCATTTGGAGTGTTTTTCAGCTATTGGAACAAGCCATTGTGAATTCATGTTACATTCAACTATAACTCAGTGCCCCTTGAAAATACTGAGGTAAAACTGTTCTAAATGATGTAATACATAATTCCCTAATGGGTAAGAACTGTTTGAATGGTTTCCTAAGTGTCACTCAAGGTACACATCAACATCTCAAATTCACTTGATTTCCCCATTGAAACGCATTGGGAGAAACTGAAGTTGAGCGTTACTCAATGTTCCTTAACTTCTATGTGTGCAAACCACTTGTATCACATGTGAAATGATGGATTCTAACAGATTTCAACTGTGTAGATTAGATTCTACTATATTAACCATCCGTAACACCTCTTATCATTTGGAGTGTTTTTCAGCTATTGGAACAAGCCATTGTGAATTCATGTTACATTCAACTATAACTCAGTGCCCCGTGAAAATACTGATGTTAAACTGTTCTAAATGATGTAATACATAGTTCCCGAATGGGTAACAAGTGTTTGGATGGTTTCCTAAGTCTTACTCAAGGTACACATCAACATATCAAATTCACTTGATTTCCCCATTGAAACGCAATGGGCGAAACTGAAGTTGATTGTTACTCAATGTTCCTTAACTTATATGTGTGCAAACCACTTGTATCACATGTGAAATGATGGATTCTAACAGATTTTAACTGTGTAGATTAGATTCTACTATATTAACCAGCCGTAACACTTCTTATCATTTGGAGTGTTTTTCAGCTATTGGAACAAGCCATTGTGAATTCATGTTACATTCAACTATAACTCAGTGCCCCGTGAAAATACTGATGTTAAACTGTTCTAAATGATGTAATACATAGTTCCCGAATGGGTAACAACTGTTTGGATGGTTTCCTAAGTCTTACTCAAGGTACACATCAACATATCAAATTCACTTCATTTCCCCATTGAAACGCAATGGGCGAAACTGAAGTTGATTGTTACTCAATGTTCCTCAACTTCTATGTGTGGAAACCACTTGTATCACATGTGAAATGATGGATTCTAACAGAATTGAACTGTGTAGATCAGATTCTACTAGATTAACCAGCAGTAACACGTCTGATCATTTGGAATGTTTTTCAGCTCTTGAAACGCGCCATTGTGAATTCATGTTACATTCAACTATAACTCAGTGGCCCGTCAAAATACTGAGGTAAAACTGTTCTAAATGATGTAATACATAATTCTCTAATGGGTAAGAACTGTTTGGATGGTTTCCTAAGTGTTACTCAAGGTACATATCAACATCTCAAATTCACTTGTTTTCCCCATTGAAACGCATTGGGAGAAACTGAAGTTGAGTGTTACTCAATGTTCCTTAACTTCTATGTGTGCAAAACACTTGTATCACATGTGAAATGATGGATTCTAACAGATTTTAACTGTGTAGATTAGATTCTACTATATTAACCAGGCGTAACAATTCTGAATTTGAGATGTTGATGTGTACATTGAGTAACACTTAGGAAACCATACAAACGGTTCTTACCCATTAAGGAACGATGTATTACATCATTTAGAACAGTTTTACATCAGTATTTTCAAGGGGGCACTGAGTTATAGTTGAATGGAACTTGAATTCACAATGGCGCATTTCAAGAGTTGAAAAACACTCCAAATGATAAGAAGTTTTACGTCTGGTTAATCTAGTAGAATCTGATATACACAGTGGAATTCTGTTAGAATCCATCATTTCACAAGTCATACAAGTGGTTTCCACACATAGAAGTTAAGGAACATTGAGTAATACTCAACTTCATTTTCGCCCAAAGCGTTTCAATGGGGAAAACAAGTGAATTTGAGATGTTGATGTGTACCTTGAGTAACACTTAGGAAACCATCCAAACAGTTCTTACCGATTAGGGAGCGATGTACTACATCATTTAGATCAGTTTACATCAGTATTTTCACGGGGCACTGAGTTATAGCTGAATGTAACTTGAATTCACAATAGCGCGTTTCAACAACTGAAAAACACAGCAAATGATAAGAAGTGTTAATGCAGGTTAAACACGTAGAAACTGATCTACACTTAAAATTCTGTTAGGAACCTAAATTTTAAATGTGATAAAAGTGGTTTCCACACATGGAAGTTAAGGAAAATTGAGTATCACTGAATTTTAGTTTCGCCCAAAGCGTTTCAAAGGGGAAAACAAGTGAATATGAGATGTTGATGTGTACCTTGAGTAGCAATTAGAAACCCATCTAAACAGTTATTATCCATTAGGCATCTATGTTTTACATGATTTACTACAGTATTACATCAGTATTTTCACGGGGTACTGAGTTACAGCTGAATGGAACTTGAATTCACAGTAGCATGTTTCAAGAGCTGAAAAATATTACAAATGATACGAAGTGTAACTGCTGGTTAATCACGTAGAAACTGATCTACACACTGAAGTTGTGTTAGAAACCTACCTTTCACATGAGATACAAGTGTTTTCCACACATAGAACTTAAAAAACATTGAGTGACACTAAACTTCAGTTTTGCCAATGCGATTCAAAGGGGAAAACAAGTGAATTTGCGATGTTGATGTATACCTTCAGTAACACTTAGGAAACCATCCAAACAGTTCTAATCCATTAAGGAAATATGTTTTACATGATTTAGAATAGTTTTAAATCAGTTTTTTCAGAGGGCACTGAGGTACAGCTGAATGTAACTTAAATTCAAAATAGCGCATTTCAAGAGCTGAAAAACACTCTAAATGATAAGAAGTGTTACTGCTGGTTTATCACGTAGAAACTGATCTACACAGTAAAATTATATTAGTAAGCTGCATTTCACATTTGATTCAAGTGGTTTCCATACAGAGAAGTTAAGGAAGATTGAGTATCAATCAACTATAAATGCCCAATGCATTTCAATGGGGAAAAGAAGTGAATTTGAGATATTGATGTGTACCTTGAGTAACAATTAGGAAACCATCTAAAGAGGTATTAACCACTAGGGAAATATGTTTTACATGATTTAGAACAGTTTTACATCAGTATTTTCAAGGGTTACTGAGTTATTGCTGAATGTAACTTGAATTCACAATAGCACATTTCAAGAGCTGAAAAACACTCCGAATGATAAGAAGTGTTACTGCTGGTTAACCACGTAGAAACTGATCTACACAGTTAAGTTCTGTTAGGAACCTTCCATTCACATATGACACAAGTGGTTTCCACACAGAGAAGTTAAGGAACATTGATTAACACACTACTTCAGTTTCGCCCAATGCATTTCATTTGGGAAAACAAGTGAATATGAGATGTTGATGTGTACCTTGAGTAACCATCCATCCAAACAGTTCTTACCCATTAGGGAAATATGTTTTACATTATTTAGAACAGTTTTAAATCAATATTTTCACGGGGCACTGAGTTATAGCTGAATGTAACTTGAATTCACAATAGCATATTTCAAGATCTGAAAAACACTCCAAATGATAAGAAGTGTTACTGCAGTTTAATCACGTAGAAATTGATCTACACGTAAAATAATTCTGTTAGGAACTTACATTTCAAATGTGATAGAAGTGGTTTCCACAAATAGAAGTTAAGGAACATTGAATAACACACATCTTCAGTTTCGCCCAGTGTTTCAAAGGGGAAAACAAGTGAATTTGAGATGTTAATGTGTACCTTGAGTAACACTTAGGAAACCATCCAAACAGTTCTTACCCATTAGGGAAATATGGTTTACATTATTTAGAACTGTTTTCCATCAGTATTTTCACGGGGTATGGAGTTATAGATGAATGTATTTTGAATTCACAATAGCGCATTTCAAGAGCTGAAAAAAACACTCCAAATGATAAGAAGTGTTAATTCTATTTTATCACATCTTCTGTCAGCATATTTGGTACCCATCTTGCGCACACTCTTCTGATATTGCAACTTTTCCATTAAAATCCTGTGGATGGTGCTTCAGCAAACCTCAGGAACCACAATGAAGAGAGCATCCAGAGTGATCCACCGATCTTCTGCTATGTTTTCCTCAACCTTCGCGACTGTCTCGTCGGAAATTGACGGTCTCCTGCTCCTTTGTTCGTCATGAATTTCAGTACGACCGGCTGTAAACTCTCTACACCACTTGCGAACGTTTTTGACATCCATGCACGACTGTCCATCCACTTCCGTCAATTGGCGATGAATTTCAAACTTTTTTTTTTGAAATACACCTTTTGCATTCAAAAATCGAATAACTGTGTGGACTTCGCACTTGGCGTTCAACGGGAGCTCCATTTCCAAGGGCTGCAAACCAAGATTGAGCATCCCAGTATAGCCGCGCATGGTTGTTTGGGAGTGGAGGAAGCACCAATCGCAACAGTGTGGCCAACAGCCTTACGAACAGTTTCTCTACGTCCCCACCGCTTTGGAGACCTTACTTTTGGAAATGCCCTTGTAATATAAAACATTGGTTTCCCACTGATTTATTAGAGGGGAGTTAGGATTCTTCCAATTTATCAAAATCAGTCTGCGTTCCAAAAGTGTAGTGAATGCAATCACAGTTTGCTTGTACTTATCTATTTCAAATCCATCTGGAAGAACACCAAACACAGCTATTAGTGGGTTAGGAGGGATTGTGACACCAAGGCTGTCTGAAAAGCATTTAAGAATTTTGGTCCAAAATTATGTTAATTTGGTGCAGGCCCAAAACATGTGACCCAGTGAGGCAGGAACTTGGTTGCAGCGTTCGCAGGTTGGATCTTGCCCTGGAAACATTTTGGACAGTTTTAAGCGAGACAGATGAGCTCGATATATAATTTTGAGTTGAATAATTCTATGCTTTGCGCATATGGAGCTCGAGTGAATTCTCTGCATTGCTACCTTCCACTCCTTTTCTGATATATTAATTAAGAGATCTTTTTCCCACTGTCCTCTTGGATCTTTAAAAGGAAGGGACTTTAATAAAATATTTTATATTGTAGAAATGGTGTCTAAGTCCTCGAGGTTGAGTAGTATTTTTTCTAGCATGGTGGAGGGTACGAGATGAGGAAAATTGGGCAGGTTCTGTTTGACAAAGTTTCTAATTTGAAGATAGTGAAAGAAATGTGTAGCTGGAAAGTTAAATTTGGAATGTAATTGTTCAAAGGATCCAAAGATGGGGGTGGAGTGGTGGCTCTGAGGCTAAGGATCTGCGCTGGTATCCCGAAGGTTGCCAGTTCAAATCCCCATCACTGCCAAAAGAGATTCTACTCTGCTGGGCCTTTGAGCAAGACCCTTAACCTGTAATTGCTCCAGGGGCGCTGTACAATGGCTAACCCTGCGCTCTGACCCCAAGGGGTATGCGAAAACTAACAAATTCCTAATACGAGAAATCGTATAAGGTGAAATAAAGAACAAAAAAAAAAAGATGTTGTCTATATAAAGATCTCTGAGCAATTTAATCCCAAATATTTTCCAGATATTAAAAACTGGATATGTTCGCGAGGGTTGAAAGAGGTGGTTCTCTTGCAGGGGTGCCACAGGTAGAAGATTCTCCATCTTAAATTGCTTTCTAATTTAGTTCCATGTTCTGAGTGAGTGAAGCACAATTGGGTTATTAGTATATTTGCGATAACTTGCATTTATTGGAGCGCAGAGCAGGGAATATAAAGAAGTGCCGCAGGATTTTACTTCTATTGCAGACCAGGACTGTGAATGTTCATTTATTTGTGTCCAGGTTTTTATGGCTTGTATTTTGCTGCCCAGTAATAAAACTGAAAATTAGGTAGAGCCATGCCACTTTCTGCCTGAGGTCTTTGTAGGGTCGCTCTTTGGATACGTGAATGTTTTGAGTTCCAAATAAATGAGGTTATGGTTGAATCTAATTGCTTAAAACATTATTTATTGATATATATTGGGATGTTTGAAAATAAAAAAAAGAAGTTTAGGAAGGATATTCAATTTAACAATGTTAATTCTTCCGGTTAGAGTGAGATGAAGGGTTGACCATCTATGCAAGTCTTGCTTAATTTTTTCCATACCGATGGCAAAATTTTGTTGATAAAGAGCTTTATGTTTACTTGTGATATTTACCCCAAGGTATTTAAACTGATCTGCTATGGTAAAAGGTAGAGTGTCCAATCTGATATTATATGCTTGTGAATTCAATGGAAAGAGTATACTTTTATTCAAATTAATTCTGAGACCAGAAATCTTTTGAAAATCTGAAAGTGCTGTTAAAACTGCAGGCACAGTGTTTTCTGGGTCTGATATATATAAAACCATATCATCTGCATATAGAGAAATTTTCTGTTTCAGTCCTTCTCGGATAATCCCCTTTATCTGATAAGAATTTCGACAGTGGACCGCCAGTGGTTCAATGGTGATTGCAAACAGCAGTGGTGACAAAGGGCATCCTTGTCTGGTGCCACGTTCTAGTTTAAAGTAGTCTGAACAAATGTTGTTAATACAGACTGAAGCTTCTGGACTGGTATACAGTAGTTTGATCCATGCACAAATATTCAGGCCAAACCCAAATTTCTCCAATGCAGTGAAAAGGTAGTTCCATTCAATCATATCAAATGCTTTTTCTGCATCCAATAATAATAATATCTCTGGGGTGTTTGACTTTGCTGGTGAATATATTACACTAGCAAAATACCCGCGCTTCGCAGCGGAGAAGTAGTGTACACATATCTACATATACATATATATATACATATATACATATACAGTAATTCCTCGCTATATCGCGCTTTGACTTTCGCGGCTTCACTCTATCGCGGATTTTATATGCAAGCATATTTAAATATATATCGCGGATTTTTTGCTGGTTGGCGGATTTCTGCGCACAATGGGTCTTTTAATTTCTGGTACATGCTTCCTCAGTTGGTTTGCCCAGTTGATTTCATACAAGGGATGCTATTGGCAGATGACTGAGAAGCTACCCAATCAGAGCATGTATTACGTATTAAATAAAACTCCTCAAATATATTGTGAGCACAGGGGCTGTTCGCACCCCTAGAAGATACGGCCACTCCTCAAAAAACACTGAAAGATTACCTTCACATTGCTCTCTTCCTTGCTGGGCTTAAATGTGGCTGTTTTGTCAAGCGATATGCTTCCTGCATGGTGCTTCGCATACTTAAAAGCTCGAACGGCACGTATTGATTTTTAATTGTTTGTTTTTCTCTGTCTCTCTCTCTCACTCTCTCTGGCATTATGTGCTCCTGACGGAGGGGGTGTGAGCAGGGGGGTCTGTTCGCACCACTAGATGATAGGACGCTCCTCTAAAAAAATGCTGAAAGGCTACCTTTACATTGCTCCCTTCCTAGCAGCTGCGTTGTCTGGCGGTGCTTCGCATACTTAAAAGCCAAACAGCCCTATTGATTTCTGATTGTTTGCTTTTTTCTCTCTATCTCTCTGACATTATCTCCTCCTGACGGGCACTCCTTTGAAGAGGAAGATATGTTTGCATTCTTTTAATTGTGAGACGGAACTGTCATCTCTGTCTTGTTATGGAGCACAGTTTAAACTTTTGAAAAAGAGACAAATGTTTGTTTGCAGTGTTTGAATAAAGTTCCTGTCTCTCTACAACCTGCTGTGTTTCTGTGCAAATCTGTGACCCATGCATGACAATATAAAAATAACCATATAAACATATGGTTTCTACTTCGCGGATTTTCACCTTTCGCGGGGGGGTCTGGAACGCAACCCCTGCGATAGAGGAGGGATTACTGTATATATATACATATACACATCCACATATATATATACATATATATATATATATATATATATATATATATATATACACATATCAACATATATATACACATACATATACACACACATATGCATATATACATATACACATACATACATACACATACATATATATATATACACACATACATACATACACACACATATATATATATACACATACAGACACATATATATACATATACATATTTACATATCTACATATATATATACATATCTACATATATATACACATATATATATACATACATATATACATACATACATTCACATATATATATATATATATATATATATATATATATATATATATATATATATATATATATGTATATATATAAAGCCAAATCCCCGCACTTCGCAGCGGTGAAGTACTGCTTTTAAATTTTTATTAAGAAAAAAAGAAAACCTTTTTAAATTGAGGGAAAATATACCAATAACAATTTGTTAAGGATCTGTTTTTTTGTGAAGCTGCCTTTACACAGCCTCTCCGCTGTTTTATAAACGAACGCCATCTAAGGCCGTCCTTTCTCCTTGCTTAGCGGTTCTGTATTGTTTTATTGTTTGTTTATTACGATTTTTATAGTTATTGTGTAGCTATTTGAGACTCACTTTTCTGTTCAGGTACCCATTTCCTTTATGTAATCCGCAGATTCTCCGCTATTTTTTGTTCGTTTATTACGATTATAGTTATTTATTGATTCCCTTCTTTAGCTGACTGCCTGCTCATATAAGGCGCTGTGCTGTTTTTTTGTGAAGCAGCCTTTACACAGTTTCTCCGCTGTTTTATAAGCGAACGCCATATAAGGCCATCCTTTTTCCTTGCTTTGCCAAGGAAGCAGCCTTTTTATTTAATCCACGGGTTCTCTGCTGTTTTATTGTTTGTTTATTACGATTGTTATAGTTCTCTTTGTATACCACGTTGTCAGTTCAGCACTCCGGTTGTAATATGACCAAGCTGTGCAAGCTTACTGTTGAGAATGCAACGTATAGTTGTACGGGAGAAAAGCAATCTTGTCTCAAATCAATGGCAACCTTTTGTAGGTCTATGAACTTAATTTAAACTTTAGGTTTACATGGTGCTTTGTTTCCGAAGTACCTGCACTCATGAATATGTCTGTATGCGTCAGTCGCTTCATATTCTTTTCCTACATTATCAATTGTGTAATGTGTTTTTGAACAGGTTTGATTCATCGAAGTGATCACTCGTGCTGCGTTCAGTCAGTTCACGTGAGCCGCTTTCTTGTGTGATGTTGCGATGTCCACGGCTTTATTTAATGTTAGCTAAGACCCGGCACTTAAAAGTTTCTCGCTACAGCAATTTTAACTCTGTTACAAAGTCATCCAAAGTCTCGTATATACCTTGTGTCTTCTCATTAAACTTGTATGTCGCGAATATGGTATTGCAAACGGCAGAGGGAGCGTTTCTATAAACTTAATTTAAACTTACGGTTTACACCGTGCTTTGTTTCCGCAGTAGTTGCACTTATGAATATGCTTGTATGCGTCACTCGCTCGCTTCTTATTGTTTCGCTGCCTTCTCAATTGTGAATGTTTTCTTCAGCGCTCTTTGGGGCTCTTCCTTGTTTTCTACGTACTGCGTTCACAGTCAGTTCACGTGATTACGTGGGAGGCGTGATGACGCGATAC
The DNA here is from genome assembly GCF_900747795.2 of Erpetoichthys calabaricus. Lineage (NCBI taxonomy): Eukaryota > Metazoa > Chordata > Cladistia > Polypteriformes > Polypteridae > Erpetoichthys > Erpetoichthys calabaricus. The sequence goes on along the minus strand of NC_041401.2, from coordinate 133,696,026 downwards.
ACAACTCCGCCTCCCACGGCCATCGAGCTGCACTCTATTACAGTATATGGACAAAAAAGAGGTTCCAGTTATGACCATTACGCGTAGAATTTCGAAATAAAACCTGCCTAACTTTTGTAAGTAAACTGTAAGGAATGAGCCTGCCAAATTTCAGCCTTCCACCTTCACGGGAAGTTGGAGAATTAGTGATGAGTGAGTGAGTGAGTGAGTGAGTGAGTGAGTGAGTGAGTGAGTGAGGGCTTTGCCTTTTATTAGTATAGATTAAACAGGCGTCAAAGATTGGAAGATAAGTGTTGGCCTTTAATAAATCCAGTTTGATCCTGTGATATTTCCAAAGGTAGCACTTTCTCCATCCTTCTAGCTATGGTTTTTGAGAGTATCTTAACATCATTATTCAGAAGTGAAATTGGTCTGTATGATGCACATTGTAACAAGTCTTTATTTTGTTTAGGAAAGACGGTGATTAATGCTTGACGAAAAGTTTGAGGTAGAATTTGATTGTCTCTAGCTTTTGTAAATCTTGCCAATAAGAGGGGAGCAAGCTAAGTGGAGAATTTCTTATAAAATTCTATAGGGTAGCCATCAGGGCCTGCTGATTTCCTGCCTTGAAGTGACTTTATAGCATCTAGTAATTCTGATAGGGTCAGAGGTTTATCCAGTTCCTCAGCACTAAAAGTATCTATTTGTGGTATCTGTATTGTATCCAGAAATGCATTAGATTGTGTATTGTCTTCTTTAAACTCAGTAGAATATAAGGTTTTATAGTAGTCTCTAAATGTGTGCATTATATTTTTATGGTCAATGATTTAATCTCCATTAGTGTTGGTGATTACTGGGATTGCATTGTGAACTTCTTGCTTGTGGATTTGTTGAGCTAAAAGCTTATTAGCTTTCTCTTCATGTTCATAGTAATGATGTCTTGATTTATAAATAAGTTGTCACTTGGACGCCTGGCTTGTTCTTCATCTATTCTAGTAATTTCGCTTCTTAGCTCTGACACTTTCTTGGTTTCTAATTTATTTCTGTGGGAAAGATATGAAATAATCTGTCCTCTTAAGAAGACCTTTAGAGTTTCCCAGAGTGTTCCTGTAGAGGCCTCTGAGGGTGTGTTTGTCTCTAGGAAGAAGCTAATTTGTTTGGATATAAATTTTGTACAGTTGTCGTCTGTTAATAGAAGTGGGTTAAGGCGCCATCTGCGAGGTGAGTGTGGGGGGCATAATGATTTTAGCTCCAAAACTAGAGCTGCATGATTGGAGATAACAATTGTGTCATATTTACAAGATTTAATCGTAGGAAAGAAATTATTATCTATAAAGAAATAATCGATTCTTGAGTAGCTATGATGCACTGGTGAGTAGAACGAATATGTTCTTGAGTTTGGGTTTAGAAACCTCCAGGGGTCTGATAAGTTGTGGTCGGTTACAAATTGTGTAATTGTCTTTGCAGTGTTAGATGTCGTCCCCCCTGTGGCAGGAGTCCTATCTAAGAGTGGATTTAAAACACAATTAAAGTCCCCAGCCATTATAATTTTATGAGTGTTCACATTGGGAATGGATGCAAATAGATTTTGCATGAATTCCTTATCATCGACATTGGGTGCATAAACATTTATCAAAATCATTTTACAGTTAAATAAGTTGCCCATGACCATCACATATCTCCCTTCAGGATCCAATACTACATCTGATGCTACAAATGGGACTGTTCAATGTATGAGAATTCCCACACCTCCAGTTTTCTTTGTAAAGCTAGAATGGAACATTTGGCCAGTCCAGTCTTTTTGTAGCTGGAATTGATCCTTGCTTAGTAAGTGGGTCTCCTGTAAAGATACTATTTTCACGTTTAAGCCTGTTAGGTGAAAGCATACTTTCTTTCTCTTTAATTTGTGATTCAGGCCTTTAACATTCCAGCTCACAAAATTAACTGTCCCATCATGGAGACATACAGTGGTGTGAAAAACTATTTGCCCCCTTCCTGATTTCTTATTCTTTTGCATGTTTGTCACACAAAATGTTTCTGATCATCAAACACATTTAACCATTAGTCAAATATAACACAAGTAAACACAAAATGCAGTTTGTAAATGGTGGTTTTGATTATTTAGGGAGAAAAAAAAATCCAAACCTACATGGCCCTGTGTGAAAAAGTAATTGCCCCCTGAACCTAATAACTGGTTGGGCCACCCTTAGCAGCAATAACTGCAATCAAGCGTTTGCAATAACTTGCAATGAGTCTTTTACAGTGCTCTGGAGGAATTTTGGCCCACTCATCTTTGCAAAATTGTTGTAATTCAGCTTTATTTGAGGGTTTTCTAGCATGAACCGCCTTTTTAAGGTCATGCCATAGCATCTCAATTGGATTCAGGTCAGGACTTTGACTAGGCCACTCCAAAGTCTTCATTTTGTTTTTCTTCAGCCATTCAGAGGTGGATTTGCTGGTGTGTTTTGGGTCATTGTCCTGTTGCAGCACCCAAGATCGCTTCAGCTTGAGTTGACGAACAGATGGCCGGACATTCTCCTTCAGGATTTTTTGGTAGACAGTAGAATTCATGGTTCCATCTATCACAGCAAGCCTTCCAGGTCCTGAAGCAGCAAAACAACCCCAGACCATCACACTACCACCACCATATTTTACTGTTGGTATGATGTTCTTTTTCTGAAATGCTGTGTTCCTTTTACGCCAGATGTAGCGGGACATTTGCCTTCCAAAAAGTTCAACTTTTGACTCATCAGTCCACAAGGTATTTTCCCAAAAGTCTTGGCAATCATTGAGATGTTTCTTAGCAAAATTGAGACGAGCCCTAATGTTCTTTTTGCTTAACAGTGGTTTGCGTCTTGGAAATCTGCCATGCAGGCCGTTTTTGCCCAGTCTCTTTCTTATGGTGGAGTCGTGAACACTGACCTTAATTGAGGCAAGTGAGGCCTGCAGTTCTTTAGACGTTGTCCTGGGGTCTTTTGTGACCTCTCGGATGAGTCGTCTCTGCGCTCTTGGGGTAATTTTGGTCGGCCGGCCACTCCTGGGAAGGTTCATCACTGTTCCATGTTTTTGCCATTTGTGGATAATGGCTCTCACTGTGGTTCGCTGGAGTCCCAAAGCTTTAGAAATGGCTTTATAACCTTTACCAGACTGATAGATCTCAATTACTTCTGTTCTCATTTGTTCCTGAATTTCTTTGGATCTTGGCATGATGTCTAGCTTTTGAGGTGCTTTTGGTCTACTTCTCTGTGTCAGGCAGCTCCTATTTAAGTGATTTCTTGATTGAAACAGGTGTGGCAGTAATCAGGCCTGGGGGTGGCTACGGAAATTGAACTCAGGTGTGATACACCACAGTTAGGTTATTTTTTAACAAGGGGGCAATTACTTTTTCACACAGGGCCATGTAGGTTTGGATTTTTTTTCTTCCTAAATAATAAACAACCACCATTTACAAACTGCATTTTGTGTTTACTTGTGTTATATTTGACTAATGGTTAAATGTGTTTGATGATCAGAAACATTTTGTGTGACAAACATGCAAAAGAATAAGAAATCAGGAAGGGGGCAAATAGTTTTTCACACCACTGTATATTCTGAATTTTTAATGTCATTTTATAGTCTTAACTGGTAGTGAGGCAGTTTTAATCTTAATTTCCAATTTCCTCACAAGTTATTGCCATACAGCCTATTGTTGCATTGATAGTTATAATTATAAGGATTATAAGGATAGATTAGATATAGCCTGCTCTCCTTCTCTCCCCCCCCTTATCCCCCCCCCCATTTTGCCTTCCCACATGAGGCTAGACCCCACTTCACAATGTCCCAGTCCTCTGACATACAACGAGACAGAGCACATCCAAAACAAAACAAGATAGTGGCATTTGAGAATTATAAAGTAGAGATATCTATTGCAGCTAAAGTTTAAATACTATCTGCCAAAAATATAATCATTAACAGTCTTTAAACTTAAAATATAATCTTCAGCAATTTTAAAATAATAAGATAATAAAATAATGAACCCTGGGAATGGTGTTGAAAAGTGGTCTAAGATAAGCAAAGTAAATCCTATTGCAATAATAGAAATAATAATAAACCAAGGGTATGATGTTAAACAGTCTCCTTTCAGTCTCCTTTAGGGAAGTAAAAAAAAACAAAAAAAACAAACAAACCCTACTTTAATTATATCCAAACACTAACGTCTATAACTTCCACACACTCACGTCTATAACTGTAATTAAAACATAAACATACAGCGTCCAAGTAAAGAAAAGGATGTATGATTATAATACCCATATCTTTACAAGTGGATCAGACAGCAGGTGATAGCTCCTTGCCATGCCATGACAGGATATGGGTCATTATTTTCTTTCAAAAGAGTGTCGGGAACAGCTTCTTTAATTCCTTTTCAGCTTCCTCCTTGCTTGAAAATACATAATATTGGCCACGAACTTCCACTTTCAGTTTCATTGGGTTTGTACTTTCTCATTTCTCAGTTAGACCTTCGATTCTAATATTATTCCTTCTACACCCGTCCTGCAGGGCTGCAAGTCTGTCTCCGAGTTTTTTACATTCGGAATTCACAGCTGTAGATTTTTCATCGGCGTTAGATGATCGGCTGTTTCAATTCAAGCCGTGAATGCCTGCTTAACGTAATCCAGCTGATTGGTAACGTCATCCAGCTGACTGGCAAGTTTTTTCAGTTTGGATCTATTTTCTTCAATGTGTTCCTCTATTTTCCCCACTATACCTTTAAAGGTCGAATCAAAACGATTAAATAAACGCATTTCCCGGTCTTTGTTATCCTTCTTAAGCCCCTTAAGCTCCTTCTTAAGCTCACTTAAGGCTGTGGAGGTGGCAGTCACCAGTGTTGCGATCATCTCTTTCAGTTTGGACAGGTCGCTTCGGCTTTCATGCTCCGCGGGTGGAATTGCCTCTCCTATTACAGCCGATGCTTCAGGCTCGCGAGGAGTACATGAGAGCACATACTGCAGGGCCTTTTCTAGTTTTGATTGATCTTCTTCTGAAATCGGCGATCCATCGTGACCTGCATCACTTGCATCTTCGCTCCCATTTTCGCTCTCGACTGGAGACGATGCGGTGGAGCGAGGTCCTAGGAAGTCTGAACATTCATCTGCCTGTTCCAGGTCAGTCTCCGAGAGGCTGTACCTCGCACTTGGGCTTGATGTCTGTCTAGACTTTGAAGTAGTTTTAAGTTTCTTTTCTGGTTCTTTCTGACCTCTCTTCTTGTTACTCATGTTTTAAATATACTGTAGTGGAAGCTCCTCGGATCGGGTAAATACAGGATATCTCTAAATGATAAGAAATACGTGAGAAAATAAAGCCGCTGCTAACAGAGCTCCGCTTCAGACGTCCATCTCCTGTAACGGACCCAAGTATCTGTTGTCTGCAAATCTAAGTGTCTATCAGCAACTGGAAGCTTCAGTCTTGCTGTTCTGTAATTATTTGTTAAATTCCACATGTAAGAGAATTGGCTCTGCAATATATTCAGAAACATACCAGATATGCATACAAACCTGTTGTGTACATAACTTCAACCTTAAATGATTTCCAGTTTTCTGGGCTGCTCTTTAATTCTTATGGCTTTTTGGATATCTCCAGTTTTATGTGATGTCCAAGTGCACACTCCATTGGACACCCAAGTGAATGGAACCAACTCAACTTAATTGCATTCCAAGATATTCACAATATGATACATAGCCTTCAAAAAATTACTAAACAAAGATGTTTTTAAAACATTACATTTACAAAAGTCCTTGATATTTGCACTTATAACATGCATGAATTCTTACAATTACTAATCAAATCTAATTAATAATGATAATAATACAATATATGGTTAATATATCCATTATAATTAACTAGACATTAAGCCCGTTACAATAACGGGCGCCAGAACATTAGTAGGAACAGTCTATATTAAATGGCAAAGGACAGTCTATTTTCTGTTACAGTAATACTGGCTTGTATGTGGCTGTAATATGCGTCACTGTATTATGTGCCTTTAATTTTCTCTCGCAGTAATACTGTTTTGTATTTCCGTAAAATGCGTGTAATTTTCTCTGACAGTAATACTGGCTTTGCTGTCCATAATATGTGTTTAATTCATGGCGTCTCTCCAGCAAGTACTGTGCAGTTCTTTAGCAAATATTTTAATCTGTGCTGGCAGCTGATTATTGTATGTGTGGCATCTCCCCAGCAACAGATTTTATGTGCACGAAAATAAATCTCCTTTTAAAAAAACTCTTCAATGACTGACACTTTACCAGGCCAATCTTCTTAATTGCAAATCTGACATCCTCAGAGTGAACACTTGCACAACAACAAACACTAATACCACCTCTTTGGGGAAGCTGGTCTCCGCGTCTCAGTACCCAATTGGATTTTTCATGCCTTACCTCATTTACCGAAATCCGATTGGATCGGCCGCGCGATATTTTATAGGTCCCGCCCTCTCTGTCTTGTGTGACGCGTCAGACGGCCTTTCTTTGGGGAAGCTCATCTCCGCGTCTCAGTACCCGATTGGATTTTTCATGTCTTATGTTTTAGATCTCACCTCATTTACCGAAATCCGATTGGATCGGCCGCGCGATATTTTATAGGTCTCTCCCTCTCTGTCTTGTGTGATGCGTCAGGCGGCCTTTGAAGCATCTGCTTTGAAGCATTGCACCGTGCTGCCGCATGCGCACTTCACCAGAAGACACACACACACAGACACATGGACGCACACAGGGATTTTATTAAAGAGGATAGTTAAACATGATTTTATTTTTGCTGTTGAAATAAACAAATTTGCTTACATAGTAACTGAACACAGCACAATAAACCATTCCAGAATATAAAGAATTCGAGTGTGAGGGGTGATGAGAGTTTAAAAATAAACTCTGTAACACAACATGAAAAAATATGCATTGAAACATACTATGCCAATTAATCTGTATCTGTATGAAGTATGGGGATTAAAAGATATTTGTCTTCTAGTGGCATATTTCAGCATGCCAGAACCAAAGGTAAACACTGAAGATTTGTGGAGAGCTTGGAAACCTCAAAAATCCCCAAGCGTTAAGAATCAATTGGAAATTAAAAAAATAGGACATTGTGTTGGTGTTCCAGACAGACAACATATTCCCTGTCTTCATATACAATTATTTTTTGAACTATGACAATTTTATTCTCAAATTCATTAAAGGAACCCTCTGCCGAAACTCTATAAAAAGACATTCAAATCAGAAGGTTTACATATTTAATATTCCCAATACCACCCATGTTTGTTAAACATTTACTGTTCTGCCCCACATCTTGTTAGTTGAGGCTGTTATTTGTTGAACTGTGCTCCCCCTTTATCTTGTCATTTATTAACACACCAGTCAGTCACGTCCCACACTCACAGTGGTGCTATAAAAGTCTATGAAACTCACGTAAAGAACGTAGGTCCCATAATAAACATTTGAATACAATACACCCCATGTGTCTCACGTAGGCACCCCTTTATCTCTTGTTTCGGTCACGTCCAAAACGTATTTTTAGGGTATATAACCCCCTGGGTCTGGTTAGTTGTGGTACACAGCAATTTGAACCTCTGTCTACACGCTTCTCTTTGTCTTGATTCAGCCGTGGAAATCACTCACCTTGTAAGTGTCTTTTAAAGCTTTATTGTTTAATGTATACTGTCTGCTATGTATTGCTTTGTAAATCATTCTTTATTGTCTTTGATTGTACACCTGTATATACCTGTATGTTTCTTTTGTATATATTTCAGTTTACAACAAGGTACGTCCAGTAAAAGCCTTCAAGAATGCTCACCCCTTATTGTTTTTATGTGGATGTGCCAAGTTGTTTAAGCTCTCTGCGGCCGCATTGCATGGACAGCGCGGAGTGAGGCAGAAAATTTACTTCTCAACTTTTGTTGACATTTTGAAGTCTTAATTTAATATAGTACATTATTACATAAGAGAGCTTTGACCTTAATTTAAAATTTTTACATTAGTTATTACCAAGAAGCCTATTGTTACTTTGCCTCTTACAATTACAAGGATTAAAAGTATAGATTAGAAATAGCTCTCTCTCTCCCAGACCCCTATTTTGCTTCCCCATGTGAGGCTTGACCACACTTCACAAAGTCCCAATCCTCAGACATAACTAGAGATAGGGCACATCCAAAAAAAACAAGCCACCTAGCAGCTGTGTATAAGGATTAAAATAGAGATATTTATTGACAGTACAGACCAAATACTATAAACATGAAATATAATCTTAAACAGTCTTGAGGGAGCAAACCCAGGGAATGATGTTAAACAGTAGCTCTGGATAAGCAGATAGCAATTGATAGTAAGTTCTAATACATTAAACCAAGGGTATGTTGTCAAATTGTCTCCTTTGGGGGAAGAAAAAAAATACATACACATACATACATATATGCATATAATTGTAATTAAAATGTAAACAAAAAGTGGCAGAGAAAGAAAACAATGAATAGTAACGGTACCAGTTGTATCTAGCCGCCTGGGAATGAGTTTTTTTTGTAATTGTGGCATGTTACATAACCCGAATCTATATATATATATATATATATATATATATATATATATATATATATATATATATATATATATATATATAAAATATAAAAAGGCGATACCCCTCCCTTAGTGATACAGCGGAAAGAAATAACATAGGAGAAAAAACTTGACTTTCTTTAATGATGGCTTACGCTGCATAATAGACGAAGAAAGCCAATACCAAGAAACCCAGTTCGGGAGAGGGTGCCCGATGTGTAAAGTTTGCCATTTTCACCGCTGCATTGGAAGGATTTTCAGGATCGGATGACGTTATCTCCTATTCATCCATTGGCTTCAAAGGTGTGCCAGGCAATGTTCCAAGGCTTTATACTGTTTTGTTATGTGCAGGCCCCCACTTAGGTGACTCATGCCATTCCAAACAAGGCAAAGAGGGTACAATTTCAAACTGATTTTGACATACAAATATATGTATACACAAGTATACAAAAATAGTATACAATGGTCATTAGTCTGACTGCCCATTTCACAGTTGTCCCTGACTATTTTGTCTGCTTGCCAAGCAGTTCTAAATGATGAGTCCCTGTGCTAAATCTGGCTCTGTGTCAACTGTGCATGTGAGTTGAAATAAAAGTAGATTTATAAAATATATTTGCACAGTGACATATTAAACATACATTTATTGCAGTCCACCCTTTGTCACTGTGTCTGTGACAAAAACAATCCCTGAGGGTCTTGTCCACAAACCAAAAGGTACTCGATCCCCCCACACAGTGTAGACAGCTCTTTAAGAACTTTGTGGAGATGTGGGGGTGTAGTGCCAATGTAGCTCCTGTTTTATTTGTATAATATACAAGCGTAAATAAATATTTACAATACAATATTTAAATATTTACAATACAATTGGATGAACAATTACATTTAACACTGAGTTACTAAACAGTGATCACTAATTCCCACCAGTGGTGTAGGTGGTGATCTTCTTAATTTCTTCTGCAGAGGTGAATATATTCTACATATTGTTTTATCTTATATTACTTACATAGTCAGTGTTGAAACTGAATATCACTGGGCCCGTGCAGTGGGTACCATAGCCTCAGATTACATTATCAATCAAATGATGACTCAGGCGCCGCCGAGAGTGGCAGCCTTTTCAGCAGCTCCGTGTACGACTTTATTTTTCTACTTTTATTTTTCTCTTTTTTATTGATCGCTCCTATCACTTTATTTTATGTGGATTCATTCCCTGGACACACTTACATTTACAACGTGGGCATGGATTTTTACACGCCGAGACTCGTCTATTCATGACCAGACCAAGAGTCATTAGTACAGTACAGTCACTTTGAATCTTCGTTCGTAGAACACCACTTTCTCTTCATTGAATAAAGCACCACCACTGAGTTGGAGAAGTCTGAACAACCACTAAATTGAGTGGCCAAACTAAAATACTTGCTATGCTAAATGAAGAAGGGTGAAAAGCAGAGCAAATACAGAACATAAAACAATGCTTTATCAAACATATGTATAATACAATACAGATCACTATTAATAGAAATCCTAGACTCTCAGTTCCCAGTCTCATATCATACATCATGAATAACAATCAGAGATAAATTAATATGGAAAGTTATTACATTTTAACCAGGCTAGTGAAAATGTTTCTTCAAATTAAACACATTGTATCAGTTATCCATCATAGGTGTCCTAAATTATAACAAGATGTTACATATTTAAACTTATGGGTGTATTCATTTTTATCTAAAGCAAAACCTTATAACAAACTGCAGGTTTCTTATCAAGAGACAAATCTCTTAAATTTCTTTAAGATATCACAAAAGCACAGTTTCTATAGGCTAATGTTAAACATTTGAATTATTCCCATATAATTTAAATTTCCTGATGTATACCTGACTTAAAAATCTTTTCAACTATGTGCATTATCACTGAGCACTAACCTTAATACAGTGATGTAATAACAAATCTTCATAAAATTAATCAGTAACAGATACAAATGAATGCATGTATATCAGTTCTAATACATTTCATTATTACCAAAGTGTTAATAATAACTTTTCTATACATCAAAATATGTAAACCCTCTTTACTGATATGTATATGAAGACTAGAGAAAGAAATCAGTCTAGTGTAATATAGCAACATTTAGAGCCTGTTTGCATCTCACAATTATTTTTATCATTTAAACATTTTTACAGAGGATGTTATACCCTTACACTTAAACAACTAATCAGCATGCAAGGAAATAATTCTAATAATTGCTGTTCATTAATTTATGTTTGATAAGCAAACATTCACCATGTGTTGGTCAGATTACATCGAATTTCTCAGCCCAAACTTGCTGTTAAACTATTTCTTGTAGCTTGTATATGAATATGCTTTGTGTTTCATCCATTGGTCACAGGGTGTTTGGTGAATCTGGAGAAAAAGAACATCTATAGTTTTGAAGTTACATATTTTTTATGTTTATAATACTTTAATGAAATTCAGATCTTTTAATTCCTAACTGACCACACTACAAGCTGCCCTTCTGGCTTCACTAAGACTCAGCAGGGTCAGTAGGTCATTGCTTTATTTAACACTGCATCTGTTTCTAGGCTTCATCAATGACATTCCATGCTCACTGACTAGGTACATGATGAATTACAAATCAGTATTTAATACTATTCTTATTTTCACTTTTAATTGTATGTGCTATGACATTTTTAGTCATTCACATGTATTACTATGTATAAAATTTGAATATGATCCGCTTCTTACTAAGTTACTATGTGGGGCGTCCCCCACCATTGGGATCTACTTCACATTATTGATTAGTCAGCTGACAGACAAAGAAGCACAGACTTTTAATAGACACATACAAACAAATAATGACATATGAGAGCATCTGTTACCCCAGACTCTGAGCAAAAGTATTGAATCTTTTTTAATTTTTTAAACTAGATATTATTTCACTTCATGCCAAAGTAGCTTACTTGGCTAAGGCAGAAGTTCTTTAGACAACATTCAGCACATTGGAGAAAGCAACTTTTCACAAAAGACAGCATCCACTGTTTCTTAACAGCAGCCTCTCATCTTTGCAGTCAATCCTACACACTTAGCAACTGCTTAATTCTTTCACACATTATCACATATTCTCCTACATTGTTTTAACAAAACATATTCTCATACTCACATTTTTCTTTTACAACTGCACTTCATTCACAGAGTAAAGTTCTTTTACAATTGCATTTCATTCACAGAGATCTCTATCACACGTACTATATATTCACTCGAGGTTGTATTTTTCTTCACTGTTTAATGCACTTAAACACTCCTTGCACTTCATGCTTATATTTACTTATCACGACAATCAAACAACTTCTCAGGACACAAGCTGGTATTGCTTTTGTCAAATTAGGAGCACATCTAGCTCAGTTTCATACGGCACTGGTCTACTAAAAAAACTATGCAGTCACAGAGAATATACTGACTTGACAAGGAAAACATATAAGCTTGAACCTTTATTTCCCAATGCCGGGCAAGTGTGCTAACCACTGCTCCACCAGATGCTTAACTGTAATAGTTCCTAAAACACACAACCTCCATACACGCACATCACGCACATTCTGCTTCTTGCAAGAAATTGTCTCCCTTCTCTTTTATTATTATAAAAAGAGCATTTTTTCCTTTAAACTTGATCAGAGTTTGAAAGGAAAAATGTTTTGCACATTTGGTCGCTGGAAGTCGGGAACGACAAAGAAACGGATCCCAATATATAAAATAAAAAGCAATTTCTTTATTCTTGGTGAGATAGAGAGACTGCAGCCCCCCCATGCCTCCGAAGAGACTGGAACCCCCCCCTAGCCCCCAAAGCTCAGTGCCACTGGCTGGTCAGAACAGACAGTCTTGCTTAAAAGAAAAAATTCCTCTTTATATTACCTAGCTTATTCATTAGCCAAAGAGAGAACAGAAAAAAACATAACAGTTCATTTTGAGGTCATACATAGATTACGGGTGACATCTTAATTTATGACATACAGGAGTATACCAAAAACAAAGTATTGCCAGGCACTCACATTTCTAAGGAATGTGTCCTTCTCAATAGACACACACAAACCCAATTTAAGCAGTTTCTTATTCCCCATTTCATTAGTTATAAAAAGATTTAATTCTTATAGCTTTAATATCTTCATTAGATTATATTTGTTTGATTAGATTAATAATCCTTATTTATTGATTCATAAATGACATTTTTGTCTTATATTTTTAAGCAAGAGTGAAGAAAACGATCACATTGATTTATAATATCACAGGGTGTTCTTTTAATATCAAGAGGTCAGCAATTTCACATAGTAGAATGTAAGCCAGTCTCATATTCTGTGCATAAACATAATTCCTTTCCAACCTAAATGAAGATTGTAGAAGAAGAATGTTCTCTTCAGCACCACGTACCCTGTGTGTTTGGTAACTAACTTTCATTTCAGCAATGCTTGTAACCCTGCCAGTAAGGAAAAGCTTGATTTATGAACTAACAAAAATATGTTACGCAAGGGCTCAGGAAAATGGTTTCTACATGATTCAAACTGCCTTTTCTGTTAAGTTCCTCAAAGTGAATGACTCAGGGAAAAAGGTCACAAGGCTGCAGGGTGCAAGTGTAAGGCGTCTGTCCTGTGCTCAGTCTTGGGGACATAGATAATGCTTAGCTCAGATATATTGCTCAACTTTGAAATTTTGATGATAAGGATGTTTTTCTGTCTCACCAATCATGAGATTAAGGGGTATTTAAACTCCCCCCTAGCTGTTGATCGGGGTTCAGATGAGCCCTGCGGCGATAGACTGTGCTCTCTGAATCTCTGCTTCCTGCGACTCCAACTGCTGATAATAAAAAAGAGAACTAAAGAGAAAACCGCCTGCTGTCAGTCTGCATTTATTTCGTCCACAGTTTTCTGGCGCCCAGACGTGGGGCAGGAGACGGGCAGATGGTTCCCTGAGCGGGATCACCCGGTGAAGCCACAAGTGCACCGATTTCGGCCGAATCGGAGGACCAGTTCCGGCAAAAGTTAGGACTGTCCTGGGCGTTTCCTGTGCGGGGAGTCGCTGACCTCCTCCTTGCCGAAACGAAAAGCGACTGGACGGGATTTTCCAGGCAGGCGGACGGAGTAGCGGTAAGTAAATCGGGGGATTCCCGCTAGTTTGACTGGTGTGCCGGAAATAGAATAAAGAGAAAAAGAAAGAAAGAATATACTGTATCAAACCATAGGAGTGTTCTAGGGACTCACGGAAGGTGGCTTTTGGGACCCTACGGAATACGGCACAGTGTGAATGTTAGATAGTCACCCCTTGTGAAGTGGAATAGAAAAGGGACGAGTGGCACGCTCCTATAATTAGAGGAATGGGGGTGAAAGGGCGTATTTAGAGAATGTGTGTCTAAATAATGGGAGGTCGAGTTTTTTGCTTGCTGTCTAGTCATACTGTTGTCTCAACGGGTTGCTCAAGTGACGGAGACTATACCCTGGCAGATTGACGCATACAGACCGTCTGACGTAGGGATCGGGGTACAAACCTCCATATCCCGGACTCCACGGCGAGTATTGATGTAGGATTCTACTGACCCGAATAAACGGACACGAAGTCACTTGTAGCTGTAATCCGGGGACAGAAGCGGACGGCGAGTGGAACGGGGAGTACCGAGGGCTGAGTCACTTTCTGCTGATATCCTGCCGCTCACTATGGGAAAAACAAATAGCAAGCCAGTCAAACAGGTCCCCCAGGGTCCTCAAAACCTAATGTTAGAAGGATTATTTTTGGAGGATCACCAGGCTCCACATACAGGTGGACCAAAAAATGGGTCCCCTAGAAAGCTCATCGAAAAGAAGACAGGATTAGATTTTAAGAAGGCGTGTAAAAAATGGAATAAGCAAAGTGGGGGGAGATGGCCTCTCGAGGGAAGTGCAGACGTGTGAAGTGCAGGAAATCAGGAAAATATTATGCAGGAATACGCAGGGTTGTTGTAATGGAGGCCCCTATCGCATGGACATGTTTGATAGGTGGGAATTGGTTATTAAAGATCGTAATTTAAAGGCAGTGCAGAAACGTAATGAATTATTGGCCGCGGAAGTTAAGACTAGGAAGGAAAAAGAAGAATTACTCATAGCGTTACAGAAAGTGCAGGCAGATTCGGGATCACAGTCGGATGAGAAGCGGAAGAAGAGCAAGAAAAAAGACCCGTTATATCTTGCCCCCCCACCTTTCCTACACCATCCACATCCACAGCCCCCACCTCCTCCTCCGCCACCTCCAGCGCCCACCGCACCAGAATTAAAAGACGATCCCTCAGGGTCCGGTTTCTTTGATGAAGAATATCATTATGATCCCTCATTACACACTGATCCAGGGGATGACAAAAGTAACACAATGGGCGCGGCCGGTGGGTTTCATGATCCCAGAACTTCCATTTCACAACGCACTAGAAGTCAAACCCTTTTCCACCAGCCCCCTAATCAAAAACCCACTTTTCAATCCCCCTTCAGGTCCCCCAAACCCCCAGGCCCTTTATTCGAATGCCCCCTGATTGAGATCCCAAACCCCCGACATGATCCAACGCAGCCCGCAGGAGCCAATAACCCCACTACTGTAATGATACATCGTAACTAGGACATTCAAGAGCTGAAGGACGTTGCGTCTGAATTGCCTGATCCCAAAGTCATTGGTGGGTTAAAATTTGTGGAACAATTACAGCAACTAGAGGACATGTATAAGTCAAGTGCCACAGAATGGACCCAGGTGCTACGAAGAAAACTAGGCACAACTTGGGTCACTGTTAACCACGGGCAGCACAACGGGCAGCCCTGGCAATGGAATAAGGCATTGCCTCGTGGACAGAATAATGAAGGACCTTTCCTTGCGCAATGGGAGCCCGTGAAAACTGCAATAGCTGCAAAATATTAAAAGGGCACTGACTGGGCCCTTATTTCAGCTGCAAAGCAAAAGAAAGATGAGACAGTAGACGAATGGGCACATCGTGTTCAAGATTTAACGACAAATCACTCTGGTTTAGACAATCCAGATGATCGTACCAAGGCGGCAGTTCCTCCTTTTGTTTCAGGATTAAGAAGCGATATTCAGAATAAGGTCCGCACTTCCTGTATTGGATGGGAGGCTGCCGCTTTTGAGGAAGTAAAACGGCATGCTGAGCACGCTGAACGGCAAACGAGACAAAAGGAATCAGACACACAGACTAAGCTGATTGCAGCACAAATGAACTATTATACAGGTGGAGCCACCCCAGGCAGAAGTCGGGGACGTGAAGGACTTTTCCGGGGACAAGGGCATGGAAGGGGACGAGGTCGCGGATACATGCTACCTAATCCAAGTGGATCACCCACTCAGCTGCCTCCCCCTCTAGATCCAAATGCTGCACCTTATGCCTGTTACGGGTGTGGTGAAATGGGACATTTTCGTCGCAATTGCCCACATAAACACCCTCCCCCTCCTCCGTTGCCTGTATCTGAAGACATTTCCTGGGCATAGGAATTTGCAGGGACCCCCAGCCATTCTCTTCAGTTGCCTTTGCTCACCCACAACTCTGAAACAGATCCATTACTGACTTTGTTAGTAAATGGCACTGAAACTGCCTTCCTTGTCGATACTGGGGCTATACACTCTACTCTTTCGCTGAAGGAAGTCCCTGCCTCGAGAGATACAGTGACTGTGCTTACTGCTTCTGGACAGTCACATGTTTTACTGGTATCAAAGCCTCTTCGAGTTCAGCTGCATTCTGGTGGTTCCACTTTAACACACCGATTTCTTTTAAATCAGCTCTGTCCAGTTAACCTCTTAGGAAGGGATCTCATGACAAAACTTTCTCTCTCCATTTCTATGACTGAACAAGGATTTTTCTGCTCGTCCCCCAAGTTACTGTGCAAAATCTCCCCTCACCCCAAACCCTCTTTTGCAGCCTGGACTTTAAACATTTCCCCACACACCATCCTCCTCAAAGCCCTACACTCTTTCCCCTCCTGTCTTTTTCCCCACTTACAGGTCCCTGATACCCTACACTGTACTACCCAATATTTCCCTGCAGAAGTAGACACCCCCTGGCTAGAATCCTTTTTATCTTCAGGCACCTGCCCCGAAACCCTTCATATCCCTTGTACCTTTATTTCCTCCACCAAAGCTGCTGCTTCTGTTCATCTCACATGCTCACAGGATATTTTCTGTCTCGGAGGTTCAGTCCCCCATGTTTCTTTACCAAATCAAATACCGTCCATTGGGTGGAAATTGGACCATGGGTAGAACAATGTCTTAATAGAACGGACTGGTTACATGTTGCTCCTGGTATCTTTGATATCTCAGATCATTTGATAACTAAAGTTGTGCTTCAAAATTATTTTTTAGTACATCGTGCATTGTGCCGTCCTTCCCTTTCTGCTTTTTCATTGCAAACCACCTCCCCCTCTTGGCTCTCTTCGCTCCCTGATTCACTGTGGTCCCAAGGAAAGAATGATTATGGAAGGATAGCCCATTGTGAGCCTCTGGTGATTTACCTAAAATCTTCCTTCTGCCCACACCATGCCCAGTATCCTCTGTCTCCCGAAGCAGAGGCTGGCATATCCGCCGTACATTCCAATCTTGTGAAACGTGGAGCAATTATTCCAATTAAATACTCTCCAGTCAACTCCCCCATTTTACCTGTTAAAAAGGCTAACAGTTCATGGCGTTTTATTCAAGACCTATGACAAGTTAACTCTGCAATCTTTCCCAGAGCACCTATTGTTCCTAATCCTTCCACTATTCTTTCCACCATACCCCCCTCTGCCCGTTATTTTTCAGTGATTGATTTAGCCAATGCTTTCTTCTCTATTCCTGTGCAACCTGATTCTCAATTTTGGTTTGCTTTTACTTTCCAAAACCGCCAATGGACCTGGACCGTCATGCCTCAGGGATATACTGAAGCCCCTTGTGTATATGGGCAAGCTCTTGCTCAAAATTTAGAAGGCTTTTGGCCAGACAAAGACAGTGTATTGATACAGTATGTAGATGATATAATGTTGTGTAGTACTACTGAAGAAGATTGTGCACATGATACTCGCAAATTGTTATTATTTTTAGCAGAAAATGGCCATAAAGTTTCTAAAGCAAAACTGCAGTTAATTCAAACAACTGTAAAATATCTAGGTCATGACATCACTTGTGGAACAAGAGCTCTCTCTAGCGATCGCATTAATACCATTCAGAACCTTCCCAGACCGGTCACAAAACAACAAGTCATGTCTGTTTTGGGCATCCTAGGTTATTGCCGCCAGTGGATTTTGAACTTCACTGAAAGAGCACAGCCGTTACAAAATTTAGCAAACACTCGTGGCCTTCCTCTTTCTGGTCAGATACAATGGAACGAGCAGGCTGATAAGGCTCTCTGTGATTTAAAAAGCGCCCTCCTTCCTGCGCCTGTGTTAGGACTCCCTGACTATTCTCGTCCATTCACTCTGTTCGTGGAGGAAAAGGGGGGATACATGAATGCAGTTTTAACACAATTACATGGGGACAAACAAAGGCCAATAGCCTATTTTTCG
This sequence comes from Erpetoichthys calabaricus, assembly GCF_900747795.2. Classification (NCBI taxonomy): domain Eukaryota; kingdom Metazoa; phylum Chordata; class Cladistia; order Polypteriformes; family Polypteridae; genus Erpetoichthys; species Erpetoichthys calabaricus. Next base: position 133,677,944 of record NC_041401.2, on the reverse strand, counting down.
AAAAAATTGGATCCTGTGGCTGCAGCACTCCCACCTTGCCTTAGGGCTGTGGCCGCCACAACAGAAGCTGTGCTAGCCAGTACAGATATAGTGCTCATGAGCCCCCTAACAGTAAAGGTGCCTCACCCCGTACACTCCATTTTAGTACAAGCTAAGACCTCACATCTCACTACTGCTAGGGCAATACACTATCAAAATGTACTCTGTACTCTGTCAAACGTCACAATTGAAAGATGCTCTACCTTAAATCCAGCCACTCTTCTTCCAACTGAAGATGAAGGAGAGCCACATGACTGTCATGATGAAATAGCTAAGGTTGTAAAGCCTAGACCAGACCTACAGGAAACACCTCTAGAAACTGGAGAAATAATTTTTGTGGACGGATGTTCTTTGCGATCGGAAAATGGAACACCCTCAACTAGTTACGCAGTGGTCCAAGGTGACCGCCTGCTGGAAGCAAACCGAATTTCGTCAAGTTTAAGCGCGCAAGCAGCTGAATTAATAGCTCTCACCCGAGCTTGTCAGTTGTCAGAGGGAAAAATCATAACAATTTATACGGATTCCAGATATGCTTTTGGAGTCTGCCATGATCATGGAGCATTATAGAAATTAAGGGGATTTAAGACCAGTACTGGCAAGCCCATCCAACATCAAAAGCTAATCGAATCCCTCTTAGAAGTCATAGCTAAACCATCAAAGTTGGCAATTGTTAAATGTCAAGCTCACACAGGAAAACAGGATCCTCTCAGCAAAGGAAACGAATTAGCTGATCAGTTTGCTAAACAGGCTGCTTATAATGACACATCAATCTCTTTATTTCAACAGAAAGTTGATCAGGACCCTGATAATCAAATTATTTCTTTACAGAGTGCAGCCACAGACGGAGAAAAAAGAAAATGGTCCAAAGCAGGGTCCCTCTCCGATGGAGTCTGGACCCATAAGCAAAATAACAAACCTTTCCTCCCAAAAGCTTCTTTCCCAGGTATGGCAAAAATTGCCCATGGCCTAGATCATGCTGGAAAAGACGCCATGGTCCAAGATGTTGAGAGACATTGGGAAGCTGTAGGTTTCTCTGCATATGCCGAACAGTTCTGTAGGCACTGTGCATTGTGTCAAAAATATAATGTAGGAAAGGGCACCCAGGTAAGTCCCGCCGTTACACCTAACCCAATGGGTCCATTTGAACACCTTCAAATGGATTTCATTGAACTAACTCCGTCTAAAGGTTACCGTTCTTGTCTGGTAATTGTTGATGTGTTCTCCCGATGGGTAGAAGCTTTCCCTTCTAAACACGCTGATACTAAAACTGTAGCCAAAGCTTTGATTAAAGAAATCATTCCTAGGTGGGGCATACCGCAGAAATTACAAACTGATAATGGTACTCATTTTGTGAACTCCATTATAAATGAATTAACCACCTGGCTACAGATAAATGTGCATTATTATTGCAAATACCACCCCCAGACTGGAGGTATTGTGGAACGGTGCAATGGCACCCTAATATCTAAATTAGCAAAAATCTGTGAGCAGACAAATTTATCCTGGCCGGATGCTCTGCCTCTGGCCTTAATGGGATTGAGGGGAAGAACACACCGGCAATTAGGACTGTCGCCGTTTGAAATTCTGACCGGACGACCCATGCCCATTGGCATGGTTATGGGAAATGTGAACCTGCATACCGTGGACAATGATCTTCTCTCTAGTCTTACAGGTTTCCGTTCTTGTCTGGTAATTGTTGATGTGTTCTCCCGATGGGTAGAAGCTTTCCCTTCTAAACACGCTGATACTAAAACTGTAGCCAAAGCTTTGATTAAAGAAATCATTCCTAGGTGGGGCATACCGCTGAAATTACAAACTGATAATGGTACTCATTTTGTGAACTCCATTATAAATGAATTAACCACCTGGCTACAGATAAATGTGCATTATTATTGCAAATACCACCCCCAGACTGGAGGTATTGTGGAACGGTGCAATGGCACCCTAATATCTAAATTAGCAAAAATCTGTGAGCAGACAAATTTATCCTGGCCGGATGCTCTGCCTCTGGCCTTAATGGGATTGAGGGGAAGAACACACCGGCAATTAGGACTGTCGCCGTTTGAAATTCTGACCGGACGACCCATGCCCATTGGCATGGTTATGGGAAATGTGAACCTGCATACCGTGGACAATGATCTTCTCTCTAGTCTTACAGGTTTCCGAGCTTCTCTGAAAGAAGTCCACGAGCAGGTTAATCAGGCCTGGAGGACAACCCCTCCATCTAAAGACTCGCCGATTCCCTTGGGCACCTGGATCCTGGTTCGAGACACTCGGAGGAAACATTGGCATCAGCCAAGGTGGAGAGGACCGTTCCAAGTTCTTCTGTCCACACCACACGCCATGAAAGTTGAAGGATTGCCCGCCTGGATTCACGCTTCACACTGCAAAAGATGGCATCCTTAACATTCATACTCATGTTGATTACACTCTTACAGTTTTTCCTTCCATTATCCACTTCACGGGTGACACTAACTTTCCAGGTAGAGGAGACTGCCTCATTCCTGATTGACTTTTGTGCAATTGCCCCCTGTAGTGGCAGACAGGAACAATGGGAATGGCTTGACAAATATGTCTGTGTGAGCTACCCTTATTATGACGATGATTCAAGTTTCTCCTCATCTGACTCTGAATGTGGATCCTGGAGCGACGTGTTTGCAAATACAGGACTAAACGGGTTATGAACCCTGGCAGGCTACTCAGTATGGCCTAAAAGCTCGATTCTCTATTATAAAAGGACATGCCCCTCATGAGTGTGCCAAGAACCATTGTAACCCATTAATCATTACTCTGAAGAATCCTTCTTTGCATGATTCAGGAACTTATGTCTTAGCTGCAACTGGTTCCGATCCCTGAGGATTTTTCCAAATTAAGGTTACTAATAATTCCCATACTACTAAAACTTGACAGCTTTCTTCTACCCTTTCTCCTGATTCACAACAGATTCTTGTAAAAATAATTAATATTTCTACCCTTTCATCCACCTTTTCAATTGAAACTGTACATGGCGATCAGAACCGTTGGTTGCAGTGGGTATTATACTCAGCTAAACAAGTAAATCAAACTGATTGCTACTAAACAAGTAAGTCAATCTGACTGCTACGCCTGTGCTACAACCAGGCCGCATTTGGCTACCGTCCCTTTTCCTCTTTCTAATATTTCTGACCCCGCAGGTCTTCCTTGTCTTCTTACCCTTTTTACCTCTCCCTTCACCCCGAAAGACTCTAACTGCATTACACTTTCTCTTCTCCCCCCCACCCACTCCTCATATGACCTGCTTCTCTAGTAACTATAGTTCCCCCCTCTAAGGTATTAACGTTGGAAATATCCCTTCTTCCTTCTGTTCCCAGACTTTTCAGGTTAACGCTACCTCATTTAATTCTACATTATCACTTTTCCTGCTAACACAAACCACTCCGCGTGCTGATATTTGGTGGATGTGTCGTACATTAAAATTACTTGATATTCTTCCCCCTAAATGGACTGGCACATGTGCGTTAATCCAACTTGTTATGCCTTTCCACCTCCTCCCTCTGAATTCTTCTCACGTGTCGTCCAGCTCTGGCCGACATTGTCTACCCCGCTCTGTTGACTCTTCTACATTCTCTCTTCACGGCCCTGGCGTTTACATTGATTCCATTGGTGTCCCTCGCAGAGTCCATGATAAATTTAAAGCCAGAGATCAAGTTGCTGCTGGATTTGAGTCTATTTTTCCCATAGTTACAATAAATAAGAATGTAGATTGGATTAACTATCTATATTATAACCAACAGCGCTTCCTAAATTTTTACTAAAGAAGCTGTTGAAGGTATACATGAGCAGCTTGATAGAACCTCCCTCATGACTTGGCAAAATCGATTAGCATTAGATATGCCCCTCGCCGAAAAGGGTGGTGTATGTGCCATGTTCGGTGACACCTGTTGCACTTACATCCCTAATAATACGGCTCCTGATGGATCAATCACCCATGCTCTGGCAGGTTTAACTGCTCTTTCTAATTAATTAGCTACCAATTCTGGCATTTCTAATCCATTGGATCAATGGTTTATGTCTACTTTTGGATCCTGGGGCCAATGGCTTAAGTCAGTTTTTATTTCTCTTGCCGTTGCCTTTTTGGTTCTTTTACTTGTTGCCTGCTGTATTGTTCCCCTGATATGATATATTGTGTCCAAATATTACACTGCCTCCATGGCCAAGGCTTATATGTTAAACGAAGAACGAATGCTCCAATTCTCTTCCTCCCCTACATCCACTCCCTCCTCTTCTCCTACTTTTCCCCGTTCTGCTTCTATTTAACCCATATTTTTGTCTGTTCAAAAGGGGGGAATGTAGAAGAAGAATGTTCTCGTCAGCACCACGTACCCTGTGTGTTTGGTAACTAACTTTCATTTCAGCAATGCTTGTAACCCTGCCAGTAAGGAAAAGCTTGATTTATGAACTAACAAAAATATGTTACGCAAGGGCTCAGGAAAATGGTTTCTACATGATTCAAACTGCCTTTTCTGTTAAGTGAATGACTCAGGGAAAAAGGTCACAAGGCTGCAGGGTGCAAGTGTAAGGCGTCTGTCCTGTGATCAGTCTTGGGTACATAGATAATGCTTAGCTCAGATATATTGCTCAACTTTGAAATTTTGATGATAAGGATGTTTTTCTGTCTCACCAATCATGAGATTAAGGGGTATTTAAACACCCCCCAGCTGTTGATCGGGGTTCAGATGAGCCCTGCGGCGATAGACTGTGCTCTCTGAATCTCAGTCTGCATTTATTTCGTCCACAAGATCAAATCATATAGAAATAAAAATCATATAGCTCTCTGCAGCATGATTAATACAAAATACAGTCATTGGTATTTTGTGAGTTAAATACTTATAATCATCTGCAGTGGGCTAGCCCCTCCCTGGGGTCTGCTTCCTGCCTTGCACCCTGTGTTGGCTGGGATTGGCTCCAGCAGACCCCCATAACCCTGTAGTTAGGACACAGCATGTTGGATAATGGATGGATGGATGGATACTTATAATCATTACAGAAGCTGCTCCTGTGTCAGGAGATGACACTGTTTAGTGGATGCAGTGGATTCTCCATGATTGACAGGAGCCTGCTCAGTGCCTGTCGCTCTGCTACAGATGTCAGACTGTCCAGCTCCATGCCTACAATAGAGCCTGCCTTCCTCACCAGTTTGTCCAGGTGTGAGGCATCCTTCTTCTTTATGTTGCCTCCCCAGCACACCACTGCATAGAAGAGGGCACTCGCCACAACTGTCTGATTGAACATCTGCAGCATCTTATTGCAGATGTTGAAGGATGCCAGCCTTCTAGGGAAGTATAGTCGGCTCTGACCTCTCTTGCACAGAGCATCAGTATTGGCAGTCCAGTACAATTTATCATCCAGCTGCACTCCCAGGTATTTATAGGTCTGCACCCTTTGCACACAGTCACCTCTGATGATCACAGGGTCCATGAGGGGCCTGGGTCTCCTAAAATCCACCACCAGCTCCTTGGTTTTGCTGGTGTCCAGGTGTAGGTGATTTGAGTCTGGAGATAGCGGGTGACATCATCCATTCTGTTGTTGCTAAACTGCAAACGCAGCACCCCGAGGCACTTGTGCTAATCGCTGGAGACTTTAACCATGTGACGCTGGACAAAACATTACCTGCCTTTTCCCAGTATGTGGATTGTAACACCTGGGGAAATAGGACTATTGACCTACTGTATGCAAACGTTAAAGACGCATACAGCACCACCCCGCTGCCTGCGCTTGGGAAAGCAGATCATAACCTGGTTCTGCTTCAGCCTCACTACAAACCCAGAGTGAGGGAGCTACCTACAACCATGCACTCATTCAGGAAGTGGTCCCCTGAGGCAGAGCAGGTTCTGAGAGACTGCATTGGAACTACAGACTGGGATATCCTGCAGGGACCATATAGTGAGCACATTAAAGAGGTTGTTGACTACACTACTGACTACATACATCCCCCGGGACGCTAGATGACAGCTCCCCTGGACGGAAATGGTTCCGCGGATTCCCACAGGGCAACATGGGACATGGAGTCTGTTTCTTCAGCCCTGTTAGATACTGTGGGTGCCACCAGAGGGAACTCACCAAGAACCTGGGGACTATTCCTGTTACACTAACCCAGAATTACTTCAGAGTCACGAGGACGGCAGCCCTCAGTACTTCCGGGACACTTGAGAAGGATGATGTGGCATTTGACTCGGAGAAGAACACTTCCGGGTCATGGACTATAAAAGGACTGTGGGAATACCAGCAAGCCGAGCAGGAGTTGGGAGGGAGTGTGACGGAGCTGCTGGGAGTGGAGCATTGATTTGTGTTATTGTATTATTGATTATTGATTTGAGAATTGTGGAGTGTGCGGTGCTTTGTGCACTTTATTGAAGAATGTTCTTGGTGCTTTTAATGTGTGTCCTGGACGTCTGTCTGGTGGGTTCAACGGAGCAACAGTGACGCCTAGCGTTCACTATATATATATATATATATATATATATATATATATATATATATATATATATATATATATATATACAGTAATCCCTCCTCCATCGCGGGGGTTGCGTTCCAGAGCCACCCGCGAAATAAGAAAATCCGCGAAGTAGAAACCATATGTTTATATGGTTATTTTTATATTGTCATGCTTGGGTCACAGATTTGCGCAGAAACACAGGAGGTTGTAGAGAGACAGAAATCTTATTCAAACACTGCAAACAAACATTTGTCTCTTTTTCAAAAGTTTAAACTGTGCTCCATGACAAGACAGAGATGACAGTTCTGTCTCACAATTAAAAGAATGCAAACATATCTTCCTCTTCAAAGGAGTGTGCGTCAGGAGCAGAGACTGTCATAAAGACAGAGAATGCAAACAAATCAATAGGGCTGTTTGGCTTTTAAGTATGCGAAGCACCGCGGCACAAAACTGTTGAAGGCGGCAGCTCACACCCCCTCCGTCAGGAGCAGGGAGAGAGAGAGAGAGAGAGAGACAGAGGAAAACAAACATGCAAAAATCAATACGTGCCCTTCGAGCTTTTAAGTATGCGAAGCACCGTGGAGCATGTCGCTTCACTAAGCAGCTGCACAGAAGGTAGCAACGTGAAGATAATCTTTCAGCATTTTTAGACGAGCGTCCGTATCGTCTAGGTGTGCGAACAGCCCCCCTGCTCACACCCCCTACGTCAGGATCAGAGAAAGCGCAAGAGAGAGAAAAAGAAAAGTAAGTTGGGTAGCTTCTCAGCCATCTGCCAATAGCGTCCCTTGTATGAAATCAACTGGGCAAACCAACTGAGGAAGCATGTACCAGAAATTAAAAGACCCATTGTCCTCAGAAATCCGCGAACCAGCAAAAAATCTGCGATATATATTTAAATATGCTTACATATAAAATCCGCGATAGAGTGAAGCCGCGAAAGGCGAAGCGCGATATAGCGAGGGATCACTGTATATATATATATATATATATATATATATATATATATATATATATATATATTTTGTCATGTGAGAAGTCGTCTCATTTTAAATCCAGACTTATACAATTGCTACCATGCTTCTCATTGCAAAGTTAAAACCAATTTTATTTGATCTTTTTCCAATTTAAATTAGAGCTCTTTATATTTTAGTGCTATTTGTATACACAGTCTGAAGTTTCTTTTTTAACACTAGCTTATAATGCATGTTTGTAATTTAAGCAATGCTTGTCATATAACGTCAATAATTTTAAACTTTCTGTGTGTTTTTGATATCCTACAGGATGGCACATTAACATTTTTTTAACACATCTTTCATGATACTTATCAGTGTTGGGAGTTACTGCGTTAACCTTTTGGGCACAGCAACAACGGCTGCACAGCTCATAAACTGCGTTTTTAACAGGTGGACGAATCACATATTTTGGATTATATTGAACTGCTATTATGCCATTAAAGATTTCTACAATTGTTTTAGTGAGTGCAATCGAGACTTTATAGATTTTACTGGTATTAACACTGTTCATCTTTAAGTAACTGACTGTCAGTCCCTGCTGCATCGGTGACTCGTCTGACGACAAGGTAACATAAATGCATGCCTGTAGTTGTTATTAACTTTACAAAACATTATTTCTAATGGCTAGCGGTATAACTTATTGAATAACAGTTTTCTTTAGCAGGCTTTGGAAATCCGTATGGCAGCTGATTAATCTGTGTTGTCCACCTGTGTTGTCGCTTTATTCCGGACAAGCGGTCTTATAATTTCAATAGTTATTTTTACAACTTATCTCGTCTGGCTCAGTTTCGTCTTTTTTTTTCTCCCAGACACCATTTTAACTAATCAGAATTAATATTCAGCTCTATCCATGCACTCTTGAGTGATAATTTACTTTTCTTGTAATTTTTCTATTTCTTGTTTAAGTTGCCCACATTTTAAAGTCGTACTTTGGACTTTTAAGTCCAACCCGCATAATGCAATTAGCAGAAGCCATCCCAATTCATTGGCAGCTATCTGTTCTTTTTTGCCCCTGCACTGTAACCCATGTTCCAAGACCGCCTCTTGCATTTTCACAAGATTAATATTCCCTTCCAGTTTGGGCCTGGCATTTGGAGCAGTATAACTTAGCCATGGGAGTCCATGACTGTGCACACAACCATCCCGATATCCTCAGTACCTGACCGAGACCTTCTGTTCCATCATTATCAGAAGTGTATTATATATATAAATATATATATATATATATATATATATATATATATATATATATATATATATAATATATATATATTTATATATATATTTATATATATATATATATATATATTTATATATATATATATATATATATATATATATATATATATATATATATATATATATATATATATATATATATATATATATATATATATATATATATATTTATATATATATATTTATATATATATATTTATATATATATATATTTATATATATATATATTTATATACATATATATTTATATACATATATATATATATATATATATATATATATATATATATATATATATATATATATATGTGATACATTATGAATATGATGGGGTTAGTAATTTACCCACAATTCTGCTCGTGACGCCATTTGTATCTAGCAGGGGGCATTAGCTGCCTGGGAATGAGTTCTTTTGTAACTGCAGCGTGTTACATAACCTGAATCTATATAGATGTAATATAAAAAAGCTATACCCCTCCCTTAGTGATATGGCAATAAGAAATAACATAGGAGAAATAACTTAGCTTTCTTTAATGATGGCTTACGCTTCAAAACAGACAAAGGAAGCCAAGGGAAAGAATCCAGTTTGGGAGTGGGGGCCCAATGTGTAGAGTCTGCCATTTTTGTCACTGCTTGGAAGGATTTTCAGTATCAGATGACATTATCTCCCATCCATCCGTCGGCTTCAAAGGTGTGCCGGGCAATGTTCCAAGCAATTATACTCTTTCTTCATGTGCAGGCCCCCACTTAGGTGAATCATGCCATTCCAAACAAGGCAAAGAGTATACAATTTCATGCTGATTATGACTCACAAAAATAGTATACAATGGTCATCAGTCTGACTGCCCATTTCCCCAGCTGTCTTCATCTGTCTTGTCTTATGCTTTGTCTAGCAGTTCTAAATGATGAGCTCCTGTGCTAAATCTGGCTCTGTGTCAACTGTGCATGTGAGTAGAAAGAAAAGTAGATTTATAAAATATATTTGTACAGAGGACAGTGACATGTTATGTTCTGATTATACCAGTATTATTGCCAGAAGATCAAACAGCAGGTAAGAACTTCTTTGCCATGCCAGGACCCGATGCGACTCACGATCGCATTTCAAAAAGTGTCAGTATCAGTTTTCTTAGCTCTTTTTCTGCTTCCTCCATAGAAGTAAAAATGAACAACTTGCTTTGAATGCCCACTTTCAGTCTGGCAGGATACAAGTGACTGTATCAGGTCTCTGCTTTCGTTGTTTAACGTTTAAAGTGTTGTTTAATGTTGTAAAATGTGGCATGTTTAACAGTTGTTGAAGGTGAGAAATCAGGGAAAAAAGCATATGGTTATTTTCAAATATAATCTCTTGTTTTTGTCTGAGAATTATCATTATATAAGGTAAAGTCATCCCTGATGGAGGATCGCAGGAATCGTGGGGTAGAGGGGTCCTTTCATCGGATTGGCTGGCTCAGCACTGTTTCAGCTGTGGAATGGCCAAATGGGGGAGGCAGCTTGATGGCTGAGGTCTCCAGGACTCTAAACAAATCCAAATCATATTATGTGATATCATCTACTGTTAAATTCTGCTCCGTATTTGTACAATTTTTATTTTTATACTGTATTGAGGATTTGTTCTGTTTTGTGTATTGTATTGTATTTACCCCCTTTTTTTTGACACCCACTGCACGTCCAACCTACCTGGAAAGGGGTCTCTTTTTGAACTGCCTTTCACAAGGTTTCTTCCATTTTTTCCCTACAAGGGTTTTTTTGGGAGTTTTTCCTTGTCTTCTTAGAGAGTCAAGGCTTGGGGGCTGTCAAGAGACAGGGCTTGTTAAAGCCCATTGCGGCACTTCTTGTGTGATTTTGGGCTATACAAAAATAAACTGTATTGTATTGTATTGTAACTGAACGGGTCAGTTGACATGGCCAAGACAAAAATGATGACATGAGCCTCGGTGGACTGTGTAGCAATTACCAGATTCTAATTTTGTTGTATTCCCAAGATTAATATATATTATTAACCTCTGTTATTACTATTTTATTATTTTTATTATTGTATTTATTGTGGTCCACCAGACGGTGTACCAGCCACCCTACCTGACATAGACACAAAGACACAAGTGGAGGTGCAACACACCTTTAGTTATACAAAAATAAATTGCATTGTATTGTATTGTTTGCCTGTCTCAATATGACTGCCGAGTTGTGCACTCAGTGTGGTCTTCTTTTCATTTCATGGTGCGTGAGAAGCTCCTCTATCATGATGGTGAGAGAGAACAACAACCGAATTTATACATTTTACACCAATAGGGTGTTGTGCCACAGAATGGCCTCTGATTCAAACCAATCTCATTTCAGACCAATGGGAGCAAACAATACCTTTCACACCTGCCCTCAAAACCATTTGTTGAGCTGATGCTTGCCAGCTTGGTAATTTGGCTTTCCTGTGGGGTTTGATTAGAGAGTCCTGCAAAGAATCACTTGCCAAACTGGTTTTAGGCACTTCCCCCAATCCTGTCATAAAATTCCTCACTAACCTGACTCAGTCCTAAACAGGGTGGGGGCGGGGTGTTAAACATCAAACCATTGCTGTTCTTATCAATGATATAACACTAATATTACATTGCTCTGTCTAAATTACAAATAAAGACATACAAAATATTTATCAACTAATATACACAATTTCACACCACAACAAATGTTATGCATTCTTTAGCTGGGTATGATTGAGGTGCTTCTGGAAGCAGTTTGATGGTATACAAGCTTTTATTGCGATCTGTTCTGGATTATGCATTCATAGTTTATGATGAAGTTGGCTGTGTATTAAATTGGTTAAAAGCAGTGCAGGCCAGTGCCCTGAGAATTTGCTGTGGATCATCCAAGACTACTCTAATGGTAGTCACTCTAATGGTAACCCACTACAAGACCAACCACCTGAATTGAGACAATAGTGTAGCAGGTGACACTTCAGCACCACACTGAGAGAAAAATTAAGCCTAAGCTATTGGATGAATTTTAAAGTGCAAAAGGATCAACATTGAACTAAAAGTGTTTTGGGGAATTGTTGGGAATATTCATATAATAAAAAGAATAGTTTTGGGTAGATGGTGAAGAGGTATGGAAAGGAATAAGGAATCATTAATATTCAGATTAGCGTAATGATGGTCTGGTCAGGGATTCCGTCATGGAAATTTCACGAGCCAGTGGTTAATCTTCAACTTCTAGAGTATAGGGATAAACATATGTTGGAAGGGTATATGGGCGGCACGGTGACGCAGTGGGTAGCACTGCTGCCTCGCAGTTGGGAGACCTGGGGACCTGGGTTCGCTTCCCGGGTCCTCCCTGCGTGGAGTTTGCATGTTCTTCCCATGTCTGCGTGGGTTTTCTCCAGAGGCTCCGGTTTCCTCCCACAGTCCAAAGACATGCGGGTTAGGTGGATTGGCGATTCTAAATTGGCCCTAGTGTGTGCTTGGTGTGTGGATGTGTTTGTGTGTGTCCTGTGGTGGGCTGGCACCCTGCCCAGGATTGGTTCCTGCCTTGTGCCCTGTGTTGGCTGGGATTGGCTCCAGCAGACCCCCGTGACCCTGTGTTCGGATTCAGCGGGTTGGAAAATGGATGGATGGAAGGGTATATGCTTGAGGGAGTGTTGGAGTATTTGTAGCAAAATTTTCATTCATTTTTTGCAGTTATTTACTGATGGTTCTAAGGAACCACTACCTAATCATTTAAGTTCAGCAGTCTTTGTTCCTTCTTGTAACGTAAGACTTTTTTTTTTTGCTTTTGTAGCAATAATCATTGGGCTACATTAGGTTAAAAAAGTAAATACATTAAAGGCAATTATTTGTTCAGTTAACGTAGTGGTATTAAAAAGCTTGAAATCATTTTGATCTTTTAGGTTGGGTTTCCCTCGCTTATGGCAAGCAGTCTTGGATCCATAAAACACCAGAAAAGACATGGGACGAGGGTCGGCATGCAGGTGAAGATTCAGTGTGCTTTTGGCAGTGTGGCACTGCTTTAGACTCTCATCTGCCTATGAATGTTTGCTCTGATGAGGCCAGCTTTACTCTGCGTTGTTTGAGATCTCCATGCCTTAGACCCATTCTACCAGCTCTCCCTGCCCTGGCTTTCTGCTTGTGGCTTTGAGCAAGTCAACACGTTCACCGAGGGAGGAACACTACTCTGTTGCATGATGTTCCCCAGGCTCCAGGACCTGCTTTTGCTGATCTTCCTCCATTGTCAGTTGTGATGGCCTTGATTATCGTGCGTTCAGTTTACAACAAGGCTTTGATTCTCAACGATTTGTTCTGTAGTGAGAACTAGGACTTTAAGTTTGTGACTGAGATCTGGCAGCAGGAAAAGGTTTTTATTCATCTAAATTAACTCTGTTCATGAGAGTGCTTGTATATCAGCACACTGCATTTATTTGCGGTGGCAGTCTTGTGGTTGTTTACAGGTCCAAGTTAACTCATCAGCAGATTAGTGTTAACTTATGTAACTCTTTTGAAATGCAAAAGGTGAAAGTTGGTTGGCATAATGCAATTAATTTACCAATCTCCTGGCCCTGCCAGGTCTTTTTTATCTGAATTTTCTCAATTTTGTAACCTCCATTATCAAACTGAAGAAAGCAATTTTGGTTGGTGATTTAATTTTGTGGAAAAAAGACAGGGAAACAGAAAAAGGTTTGGAGTTGCCACTACAAATACTTGAAAATAAGCAATTAATGATCAAATTGCAGGTCTTTAGAGACTTGAGTCCACAACAGAACTGAAATGAGCAAGTAAGATGGCATTTATATAGGAGGTTTGGAGGAAGTGATTTTAATAGGGCAGGAAACGGAAGTGATGTCTTTAAGACCAGATCCGGATGTGACATCCTTAGACTTGGGCAGGATTTCTTTTGGTTGGTCTGCACAGGAAGGAGAGAGGCGGTCAGTGAATACTGCCACTCCCTGATCTGGCATGTAATTACAACCATTCGAACCTATAAGATGTCTCCCATGCACACGTGTGTGACAATCTTCATGTTGATGATCCTTCGTGCAGTTTAGCCTCTGAATTCATGAGCATAACTAAACCCTTTAATTTTAGACAGCATGCTTCAAGTTCAAACTTGTTTTTTTCTCATGGTGTAAATATTGAACATATTGTGTTTAAGGACATCACTTTCAGTGATCATAAGTGTATTTTGTTTAAATCTGTCATTCGATTCTGTACTTGATCAGTCTAACAGGCTAATCAAACGTATTATTAATGAAATTAGTTCAGTCTTTTAATGTTCATTGCACTGATACACTGAATAAAGTTGACTCTCTAAAACTGAGACACAGGGCTGCTGTTAATACAACACCTTGGATGGATGAAATCCTTAGTTTTAGTTGTCAGCAGGTTGAGTGATCATGGAAAGCCACTATTTTGGAGTTGCAATCTTAGAAAAGATTGTTGAGCCTCAGCTGGGTGTTTTCCTTGAGAAAAATAAACTTTTGGACCCCTTCCAGTTAGGCTTTTGAAAGCATCACTTCACAGAAACAGCTCTCCTTAAAGTAACCAGTGATTTATTAATGACGACAGATGCAGGCTATTTTTTCATGTTAGTACTGCTTGATCTTAGTTCAGCCTTTGACATGGTTGATAATAAGATCTTGTTAAGAAGGTTAAATCATTCTGTGGGTATCACTGGCTCAGCCTTGGCCTGGTTTACCTCATATTTATCTAATAGGAGTTTCTTCATCTCTGTGGGTGAGTATACCTCTGCTCTGTTTCTTTGACTTTTCAGGTACTCCAAGGATCTATCCTTGGACCTACCTTGTTTTCATTGTATATGCTTCCTCTAGCTCAAATGATCAATATTTTAATGCAATTTCCTACCATTTTTATGTTGACGATATTAAGGTCTATTGCTCTTTTAAACCAAAACAACTACACAAATTGTCTTCTTTGGTTGACTGTCTGAAGAAGGTCAATAATTGGCTACTAGCCAACTACTTAAAGTTAAATGCTCAGAAAACCGAGGTTTTAATTTTTACTCCTCCTTATCTACACCTGTCAGTTACTCAAAAACTTGCTACTATCTCTACATCTCTTCATATATCCCTATATAATTTAGATGTTATATTTGAACAGTCTGAGTTGTGATGCTCCTGTCAGGGTTCTCAGTTGCTCTTGCTTTTTTTTCATTTAAGAAACTCATCTAAGCTGAGATCTGTTGTTACTTGGGCTGAGATGGAAATACTTATCTATGCTTTCATCTTGTCATGTATGGATTTTTCTAATTCCCTTTTTATCTGTCTGAGTAAAGCTAGTTTGTCTCATCTTCAGACTGTTCAAAAGTTGCCAGGCTTTTAATATGTTCATACAAAGGGACCCACATCTCCCCAATTTTATTTTCTCTACCTTGGATCCCAGTGGAATTTGGGCTCCAGTTCAAAATTCTGGTGCTCACAGAGCTCTGTATGGTCAAGCTCCCTAGACAGCCAGCCAGCCAGCCAGCCAGCCAGCCAGCCAGCCAGCCAGCCAGACAGACAGACAGACAGACAGACAGACAGACAGATAGATAGATAGATAGATAGATAGATAGATAGATAGATAGATAGATAGATAGATAGATAGATAGATAGATAGATAGATAGATAGATAGATAGATGCTATTTTGCAAACCTTTTGAAGCTATACATGTGTCAGGTATTGCTCTGTCAGTGGAGTTGGCCTTTTGCTCTGCAGTACACATTTTTGCTCAGAAAAATTGTTAATTCATTTTATAGAAATTGTAACATGTCAATATACATCAGAAAGTAAAAGAAACAAGAAGATAAAAAGAGTGCATAGGAAAAATTTGTTTTTTTGCCATTTTTCAACTGTGAACATCTTGTAAGTGATATGTCAAAACCACGTATGTAAACAAAAATTGTTTATTACTTGTACTGATGATATAAAAACACCTGAGACAGACCATTGTTAAATGAAACTGGCAAAAGGTTATACAGCCCACTTACTCTAAAAGAGTAAAAAATTACTTATGTAATTACTACTATATTACACTATAACTCACTAACATTTAAGAAGTTTAGCAATTCTAGTGATCGAATGGTCTGTGATGCAAAATAGATATTTTGATAAAGTTTTGCTCAAAAGAAATTGAAAACTGTTTATTATTTCTGTGTGTCATACAGCATAAGATTGATAGATAATTAATGCATAAGTAAACATTTATAATTACACCTCAAGAATATGGGAATGCAAAACCAAAAAAAACTCTTGTAAAGTACATTAAATTAAAGGTATAACTGTAAAACACTGTCATACAATTAATATTAACTATTTTTAACAAATAAATTAATGTATATTTACATTTAGGCAGTGTTTCAATTGCCAATATTAATTAATTGTTTCAATGTGCAAGAATATTTCACAGATAATTGTCATATTTCCATAGACACACAATGATACTGAATTAAAACATGGACTGTCTGTAAAATAATGAATGTTTTCCAAAAACTGTAGAATCTATGTATTGTCATACATTTCTGATAAACCTAATTTATTTTTTGTACTATATTATATTCCAAAAAAAATTCTAACACTAAACATTGCAATATTTTAATTAATGCATCTATAAATGAAAGAATACTGTTGAAAATGGTTTATTAATTTGTTATTTAGTTAAAATCAATGCCTACTGATCCAGTATAATTGGATTAACTATTAAACAAAATAAGCATTTGCTTAGGGCATCAAGGGAAGGGGGGCACCACAGAAAGTTTCCATTGCCAGATTTACCATGGACCATGTGATGCATAACTGCAAATGGTGCAGCTGAACCATATTCCACAAAAAGGGGCTCCCACATTAAATGAAAAATGACATGCATATACCTTGTGATGGACAGTTGGAACCCTTGCCCGGCCAGGATGCTCTTTTAACGGAAGGACCTGAGCAGAGACTGTGTTCAGGGCATTATTTTCCCCGGAATACTTAAGGACAGTCCCCCTGGCTTACTGTAGGGCCACCGCCAGTACTTGGACATTGTCAGAGCCCTGGGTTGCAGTGCTTCCGCCATACCCATAAATGCTGCCAGGAACTCGGTCAGTGAGTGCCTTCAGGATCACTTCAGGGTGATTTATAAAAGGAGTCAGCAGCCACTACTCCGGGAGCCAGAGTTGGGTGGAAGGGGACAAAGCTTGCTGGAGGAGGAGTGGTGACGAGAAAAGGGCAAAGAGACAAGAAAAGAAAAGGACTGTGAGCAGTGTGCTTTTGTGCATTGTGTACTGGAGAACTGTGCTGTAAAGGTGGGAAGCAGAGGGAAGCTGTCCCACGTGGAAAAATAAAGGTGTGTTGCACCTCTGTCCCACGTGGAAAACTAAAGGTGTGTTGCACCTCCACTTGTGTCTTTGTGTCTATGTCAGGTAGGGTGGCTGGTACACCGTCTGGTGGACCACAATAAATACAATAATAAAAATAATAAAATAGTAATAACAGAGGTTAATAATATATATTAATCTTGGGAATACAACAAAATTAGAATCTGGTAATTGCCACACAGTCCACCGAGGCTCATGTCATCATTTTTGTCTTGGCCATGTCAACTGACCCGTTCAGTTACAATACAATACAATACAGTTTATTTTTGTATAGCCCAAAATCACACAGAAAGTGCCGCAATGGGCTTTAACAGGCCCTGCCTCTTGAGAGCCCCCCAGCCTTGACTCTCTAAGAAGACAACGAAAAACTCCCAAAAAAACCTAGTAGGGAAAACTGAAAGAAACCTTGGGAAAGGCAGTTCAAAGAGAGACCCCTTTCCAGGTAGGTTGGGCGTGCAGTGGGTGTCAAAAGAAGGGGGTCAATACAATACAATACAATACACAGAACAGAACAAATCCTCAATAAAAAATAAACATTTTTTTAGAAGTACGGAGCAGAATTTAACAGTAGATGATATCACATAATAAGATTTAGATAATTTTAGACTCCTGGAGACCTCATCCATCAAGCTGCCTCCCCTATTTGGCCATTCCACGGCTGAAACAGTGTTGGGCCAGCCAATCCGATGAAAGGACCCCTCTTACTCACAATTCCTGTGATCCTCCATCAGGGATGACTTTACCTTAGGCAGGCAAAACAACTTGGCAGGTGGGCCGTGGCACCAAGTGTCACATTTGAGTACCGAGAAGAGAAACAGAATAGGTGAGGGTTAGTATCCAATTCTAACTATCATGTTACTTATGTTTTAGTGCTAATGACTAACAACAGAAATGCAGTCTGTACAGTTAATCAGCAGCTCTAGTCAGGATATGCTAAACTGAAGTAGTGAGTCTTCAGCCGGGATTTAAAAGCTGAGACCGAAGGGGCATCTCTTATAGTAGCAGGCAGACCATTCCACAGTTTAGGGGCCCTGTAACTAAAAGCTCGACCTCCCATTGTTATTTTATTAATCCCTGGAACCATAAGCAGACCAGCATCTTGAGATCTTAATGTGCGCTCTGGTTTGTAAGTCATGATAAATTCAGACAAGTAAGCTGGACCTCAGCCATTTAATGCTTTATATGTTAAAAAAAGGGTTTTGAAATCTGCCCTAAACTTAACCGGGAGCCAGTGTAAGGATTTAAGAACTGGAATTATGTGTTCGTATTTTCTTGTTCTTATAATAATTCTTGCAGCCGCATTTTGGATTAAATGGAAGCTGTATAAAGAACAGTTTGAACATCCAGTGAACACTGCATTGCTGTAGTCAATCCTACTAGAGATAAATGCATGAATTAATGTCTCAGAATTTTGTTTATTTAGAAAGCACCTTAATTTCCTAACATTTTTAAGATGGAAGAAACATGTTTTGGACAACTTTGTAATAGATAGATAGATAGATAGATAGATAGATAGATAGATAGATAGATAGATAGATAGATAGATAGATAGATAGATAGATAGATAGATACTTTATTAATCCCAATGCATACTGATATGCGCTTTAAATGACATGCTAGAGTCAAAGATAACTCCTAGATTGCGGGCTGATTCAGTAAAATTAATTGGGATTCCAACTGAGTTAAATGATGACAAAATATTGTTATGATCAGTGTCATTCCCTCCAACAATTAACATCTCTGTTTTATCTGTATTTAAAGACAAGTAGTTCTCATTCATCCACTCCTTTAATTCGCTAACACAACTAATTAAAGACAACATCGGAGAAACTTCATCTGATTTAAATGAAAGGTATAACTGGGTGTCATCTGCATACGAGTGAAAATTAACATTATGTTTCCTAATGATAGACCCCAGTGGAAGCATGCAAAGTGAAAACAGTAAAGGTCCCAGTACTGAGCCCTGCGGGACACCATATTGAACTTCTGTGTATTATGATGAAGTACTGTCAGCACATTTCTGTACATATTGGAATCGATTTTATAAACAAGAACTAAACCAAGCGAGCACGGTGCCAGTAAGCCCAACATCATTTTCTAGCCTGTGTAGTAAAATAGAATGGTCGATGGTGTCAAATGCTGCACTTAAGTCCAACAACATAATTACAGTGGAATTTCCTTCATCGGAGGATATCAGAATGTCATTTACAACCCGCGTTAGTGCCGTTTCTGTACTATGACCATTAGACCAAGAGATAAAACCAGACTGGAATTGTGGAATTGTGGTTGTCCACTGAGAGTGAGTGCAGCTCATATATATGGGGGCATCAAGATCTTTTAACCTCTTAGAGCCCCTAAAGGTCTTAATCCAGCCCTGCAAAAACTGATCTTTAATTGGTAATGAATAGTTCAATCTAATGGTAATACTGTAATGATGATAGATATTCAGATGTTTACGGCATTCATTTTACTGCTATAAACAGTGCACTGGTGTGTAATTCTGACTATTTTTCATGGTTGCAATTCCAATCAATTAACTGTTAAATTATGGTACATTTCTTTGCTAGACTAGTGGTGCTCAGACTCAGCCTTGTGGACCCCTTTTGGCTGAAGCTCTTTGTTCCAAGCAAGTTATGGTTTTATTTGGACTTTTAGTGAAGCAATCGTTTATTTCCCAGTTTTTATTTTTGGGTCAATGTAGAAATAACAAACTAAGTTTGGTAATTGTTTATTAGAATGTACTAGGCATTTATGTATGTTATATGTGAATGATTTAGTGTTTTTTTTTTAAATTTAGCTTATGTTTCTAAGGCTGACATTAAAGTAATTATAACTTTTTGGCATTTAGTGTTATGAAACTGGTTGCAGCAAAACCTTGCAGCCATGTAGAGTCGCCAGCACTGGATTAGTTGAGTGATCATTAGTTAATCAAGTTATTGCTTAGTTATTGTAAATCTGTATAGAAACTTAAGTAGTTCAGTTTGAAGCACATGGTAGTAATACCAGGCTAAGGAAAACAGACATTTCCAATCATTTACAAAGAAAAAGTAAGGAATCAAGACTTTCCAATAGCTAAGTCAAAACTGTGTATAAACAAATACCCTCAAACATTAAGGAACTGGTGAAGTTTTGAAAGGGGAAGTGAGACAAAGTCCTCCAATATCATGGAAGAACTGAAAACTAATATGGAAAAAATAAGTGGTTTTGCAACCTACCAGCAGTGAGAAATCGAAGTTGATCGCCCAGAAGGTGGTGGAAACAAATATGCGAATTGGAGGAACGCATAAGGAATATTATAGCAATTAGGCAAAGCGAAAATTGGATCGACTCTGTTTGTTTAGACAAATTTAGGTACTTCTGATTCGGATTCAGTCTCTGCAGGTCCCACTGTAATCAGCAGCACCAATTCAGCCACAGGGAGAGTGGATAACAGTAAGATGGGGGTGTAAGAAGCCGCAATTTAGTCCCTTAGCACCCAGGTCACCAATTCAGGCCAGAACAGATTCTGAGTACTCTGCAGCGTGCCTGGGGATACTGAGAATAAGAACATGCTCATAACTGGTGATTCCATAGTGCAGAATGTTAGAATTCCAAACTATGTTAAACCAGCAGTTAATGTTTAATGTCTCACAGGGGCCAAAATTTCTGACATAGAGGCCACATTGGACTGTGTTGCTGACGATGAAGTATCTACCTTGTTGCTGCATGTTGGCACTAATAATATTTATTTACAGCAATCTGATGCATTAAAGAGGAACTTCATTTCTCTATGCACCAAAGTTAATAGAAAATGTCAGAATTTAGTTGTATCTGGCCCCTTCCCAAGATTATATAGAGGCTATGTGATTTGTAGCAGATTGCGTTCCCTTCACTGCTGGCTAGAAACCTGGTGTGCAAATAAAAGCATAGCCTTTGTGAACAATTGGGATGATTTTTGGGAAAGGCCTGGATTTTTCAATAGAGATGGTCTTCATCCTAACTGGAGGAGATCTTTTGTATTATCCCAAAATATGGCAAAAAAACTGCCTGGTTGACTGAATAGAGCACCCTCCCAGCCGCAGTCATGCGATCTTAAATCACAGGCTGTTGTTTATCCCACCTGTTACTTTCCTAAAGATATTACCCATAATCCCTGTTATGGGAAATCCAGTAAACGTAGTCATGATGCAGACCTTAAATTAATTGATAACCAAAAAATAACTTGTATAATTAGACCAAGAGATAAAACCAGACTCTCCACCAGGGACACCTGTAATAGAAACTTAGTTCAAATTAAAACAAAAAATATATCACCAGTTCAGAAAGAAGTATGCAGTTTTAAATGCTGTTTATTGAACATTCGCTCATTTTTGAAGTAAAGCCATTTTGGTAAATTATATTACATAAAGTACAAAATCTGATCTGTGTCTTCTCACTGAAACCTGGCTTAGTAAATCTGACTCTGTTCCCCTAGCTGTGGTGTCACCAGATGGATACATATTCCTTCATAAGTCTGGAGATTCTGATCAAGGAGGATGCCTTGGAATAATTTATTGTAACAAAATCCAAATCACTTCTACAAATTTAGGTGACTTCACATCCTTTGATGCATTCATTTTAAATATTAAAACAGATTCCAACACAATTGTAGTGCTAGTCTACATACCACCATGGCCATATTCATTGTTCATGACTGAATTTGACAACCTTTTGTTTAATTTGGCTATACATTATGATCATGTAGTATTGATGGGGGATTTTAAAGTACATATTGATGTTAATACTGACACTTTTAGCAAATGTTTTACTTATTTGTTAAAATTGTCTTCCGAGAAGATCACATATCGTCTCCTTCCAAGCCTTCCAAGATTTTTTTTTATAATAGATAGATAGACCCATTTCAAATTTACTCTTTCTCTCTAAAATACTTGAAAAAGTGGTTGCCAATCAGCTTCAGTCATTCCTTATGCATCACAATTTACTTGAGAAATTCCAGTCTGGCTTCCACACTGGTCATAATACAGAAATGGCACTAACGTGTGTTGTAAACAACATTCTGATATCCTCTGATGAAGGAAACTCCACAGTAATTATGTTGTTAGACTTAAGCACAGCACTTGACACCATTGATCATTCTATTTAACTGCACAGGCTAGAAAATGGTGTTGGGCTTACAGGCAGTGTCCTTGCCAATAACAACAACATTTATTTAAATAGCACATTTTCATACAGATGATGTAGCTCAAAGTGCTTTACAGGATGAAGAAAGAGAAAAAACACAAAATATATTAAAAAATAAAATTAGGCAATATTAATTAACATAGAATAAAAGTAAGGTCCAATGGCCAGGGAGGACAGAAAAAACAAAAAAAAACTCCAGACGGCTGGAGAAAAAAATAAAATCTGCAGGGGTTCCAAGGCCATGAGACCGCTCAGCCCCCTCTAGACATTCTACCTAACATAAATGACCTCAGTCAGTTCTTATGGTATTCAGGGTTCACATGGAAGAACTTGATGATGATGGTCATGTGGACTTCTGGCCTTTAATCCATCAATGTAGGGACAGCATGGTGCTTTGATCGGGTGGAGGTGGCGCAGATCGCAACCACATGAAAACTGGAAAAAGTACATACGAACAGAAATGTGCTAACAGTACTCCATCAGAAGTGAGATATGGTGTCCCACAGGGCTCAGTACTGGGACCTTTACTGTTTTCACTTCACATGTTTCCACTGGGATCTATCATTAGAAAACATAATGTTAATTTTCACTTGTACGCAGACCAAATGAAGTTTCTCCAATGTTGTCTTTAATTATTTGTGTTAGTGAATAAAGGAGTGGATGGATGAGAACTACTTGTTTTAAAACACTGATAAAACAAAGATGTTAATCATTGGAGGGAACGATGCTGATTGCAAAAATATTTTGTCATAATTTAAATCAGTTGGAATTTCCATTGATTTTACTGAATGTACTCGCAATCTGGGAGTTATCTTTCATTCTAGCGTGTCATTTAAAGCTCACATTGCAAAGTTGTCTAAATTATATTTCTTCCATCTTAAAAATGTTGGGAAATTAAGGTGTTTTCTAAATAAGCAGGATTTTGAGAAATTAATTAATGCATTTATTTCTAGTAGGATTGACTAGCATTATGCACATCCGAATCTGTTCCTCAGAGAGTCGCAGTCAGGGATGGAACGGTCCTTATGGATGACACTGCAGTTGTGACCCACTGGGCTGGCTACTTTGAGCAGTTGTTCAAAGCTGATCCTCCAACTAGGATGTTGGATATCTCTGGGTTCACGGTTCTTGAGGCTGATCCTCCAATTAGCTGTGAACCACCCAATCTCACTGAGATTGCACAAGTGGTGAACCAGCTGAGGGGAGGAAAGGCTGCAGGGATCTGTGGTATCCGGGGTGAACTTCTCCAGTCTGGTGATAAGGCTGTCCTCCTGGCATTGCAAGCAATCTTAACTTCCATTTGGGAGACTGGCATCATCCCAATTGACTGGAAAATGGGATTTGTCGTCCCTATCTGGAAAGGGAAGGGTGATCGCCTGGATTGCAGCAACTACAGAAGGATAACACTGCTGTTGGTGCCGGGTAAGGTCCTTGCTAGGGTCATCCTTAATAGGATCCGTGATCACTTGCTCACCTACCAGTGACCAGAACAGTCTGGTTTTATGCCTAAGAAGTCTACCATCAACCGCATCCTGGCACTAAGGGTTCTCATGGAGAACAAACATGAATATCAGCAGAGTTTCTTTACTGCCTTTGTCGATTTTCGTAAAGCGTTCGACATAGTTGATTGAACTGCCCTGTGGGACATCCTGAGGGTTCACGGGATCCCCTCGAGGTTGCTGGATATCATGGCCGGCCTGTACACTGGTACTGTGAGTGGAGGCAGAACCTCTGTATTTTTCCCAGTTGATTCTGGGGTTCATTATGGGTATGGTCTGTTCAATGCTTGTATGGACTGAGTGTTGGGCAAGGTCATGGGGTCCAGCGGCTGTGGGGCATCTGTTGGTGAAGAAAGATTCACGGATCTTGACTTTGCTGACAATGCTCTGATCTTCGCGGAGTCAATGGAGGCTCTGATCGAGAGATTGAGAGAGGAGTCTGAGTGTCTGGGCTTGCGTGTGTCCTGGATAAAAACCAAGATCCAGGCCTTTAATGACCTCTTGGGCACAGCCATTAGCAGTGTATCTGTTTGCGGAGAGAGTGTCGACCTTGTGGAGAGGTTTACTTACCTTGGCAATGACATTCATGTCTCTGGTGACTCTTCCTATGAAGTCAGCAGATGGATTGGGAGAGCATGGGGAGTCATGAGGTCACTGGAAAGGGGTGTGTGGCGCTCCTGATATCTATGCAAAAGGACAAAGGTCCAAGTCTTTAGAGTCTTGGTGCTTCCTGTCCTGCTATATGGTTGCCAGACATGGACACTATCCAGTGACCTGAGACGAAGGCTGGACTCCTTTGGTACTGTGTCTCTCTGAAAAATCCTTGGGTACCATTAGTATGACTTTGTGTCGAATTAGTGGTTGCTCATGGAGTCCCGAATAAGGCACATTACCTGCATTGTGAGGGAGCGTCAGTTACAGCACTATGGACATGTGGCGCGTTTCCCCAAGGGTGATCCAGCTTGTAAGACCCTCATTGTTGGGGACCCGAGTGGCTGGACTAGGCCAAGGGGTTGCCCAAGTAACACCTAGCTGTGGCAGACAGAGGGTCATTTCTGGAAAGTGGGACTAGACCTCGTGTCTGACTGGGGGGCTGCCAACCAGAATCCTGACTTGTTTTGTCATGTAGTAGGTGCGGCAATGCACTTGAATTGACTTGATTGACTACTGTAATTCGGTGTTCACTGGATGTTCAAACTGTTCTTTATACAACTTCCAGTTAATCCAAAATGCTGCTGCAAGAATTTTTACAAAAACAAGAAAATACGAACACATAACTCCTGTTCTTAAATTCTTACATTGGCTCCCGGTTAAGTTTAGGGGAAATTTCAAAATCCTCCTTTTAACTTATAAAGCCTTAAATGGCCAAGGTCCGGCTTACTTGTCTGAACTTAACATGACTTACAAACCAGAACGTACATTAAGATCTCAAGATGCCGGTCTGCTTATGATTCCAAGGATTAATAAAATAACATTGGGAGGTCGAGCTTTTAATTACAGGGCCCCGATACTGTGGAATGGTCTGCTTGCTACTGTAAGAGATGCCTCTTCAGTCTCAGCTTTTAAATCCCGGTTGAAGACTCACTACTTCAGTTTAGCATATCCTGACTAGATCTGCTGATTAACTGTACTTTCTGCATCTCTATTGTTAGTTATAATTTGTTACTAACTCTTACCTATTCTGTTCCTCTGCTCAGTACTCATGTGGCAGTTGGTGCCATGCCCAAAGTACCTGAAAAGGGGTCTCTCTTAGAACTGCCTTAGAACAGTCAAGGCTGGGGTGGGGGTGTCAAAAGGCAGAGCCTGTTAAAGCCCATTGCAGCACTTCTTGTGTGATTTTGGACTATACAAAAATAAATTGTATTGTATTGTATGTTACCAGCCCAGTACATCACAGTGTAGAAAATCGCACTGGCCATTACAGAGTTGTAGAAAATGTGAAGGATGTTACTTCCTACCGTAAAGGAACTTCTAGATGTTGGCTTATTTTTGTTGTTTGTTAAGACTTGGCAAAAGCTGGATAGTTTGGATAATTGATAGTTTTGTTCTAATATGTAAAGCTATAGAATTAAAAGAGGATTTATTTCTTGAAATAAATTGGAATTTTGTTTGGAAAGCTCATGTGCCAACTATTACACTCTAATGCAACCCTATTTAAAGAAAATGATGTAGCTATCTTGTAAACACTCTTCACTGAATATTAGTTGGCCGTTCAATTGTCATCTCAACCAGAACTCAATAATGTAAAATGTAAAAAAACAGAAACTCTCTTCATTATAACTGTAAGGATATTTTATAAAAAAAATCCCATATTTGCTATTTTAATTCACTTTGTAATACCCTCATTCATAAATTTGATTCTTCAGTTTATAATTTAAACTATGTAAAGACCCCTATAATAATGGAAAAGTCCATTGAAATCGTATAAAAATAAAAAAAAAATCAAACAGCATTCCACATCTCCCATATGTAGCCACAAAATGAGGTAAGATTTTGTCCCTTCACATATTCAATATTCAGGGTTTAAATTTCTGACCTGTTTACTGATTGTGTGGAGTATGCCTGCTTCCTTGTGGTTGCGTGGGGTTTCTGTGTGTACTCATGCTTTCCTTCCATATTCCAACGATGCCTGTATAAATTTAATTGATTATTTTAAATTAGCACAGTGGGAATATGGGTGTGTACATTAATAGACTGGTGCACATACATGGACTGGTGCCCCATCCTAGGCTGATTTCTACTGTGAAATCAACACTGCCTAAATGACTATCATCTCCTCATGACCCTGAATTGGATGAAGTGGGTTTCAGAATGTTTATATGTTTGAATAATCAAACCTTCTTTTGACCCGTGTAAACAAATTATTAAAACAAACCCATACTTACATCAACTGGGCATTAGCACACCCATAGCTATTTATGTACAAATAAAGTTAAAGTCACCAAATAACTTTTATTACTATTAGACATTTACAGTTTTGGATGAAATGTATTGTTGTTCATGTATTACTCCATAAATGCAGCAGTCAGATTGAAATTAATACCTAGTCTCCAGGAGCAGCATGGGCAACAGAAATGTAAGCATTGGGTTCTCCAGGAGCAGCATGGGGAACAGAAATGTAGGCATTGGGTAAAATAGCATTATATATTATTTATTGAGGCTAAGGATCTGCGCTGGTATCCCGAAGGTTGCCGGTTCGAATCCCCGTCACTGCCAAAAGAGATCCTACTCTGCTGGGCCCTTGAGCAAGACCCTTAACCTGTAATTGCTCCAGGGGCGCTGTACAATGGCTGACCCTGCGCTCTGACCCCAAGGGGTATGCGAAAACTAAAAAATTCTTAATACGAGAAATCGTATAAGGCAAAATAAAGAAATATATATATATATATATATATATATATATATATAAAACATTCTTAAATATCCTTAGTACATTTCAAAGTTGTGAAAACATAATAAGTGTCAGATTTATATTTTATTATAAATATATTTTTTAATAATGTTAGTAGTACTTTTAAGCTACCCTTGTCCCTTATCTGGTGGGACAGAGAGTGAGAAGGGGCATAAAAATTGTTAATATCAGATAATTGTTCGAAAATGCCGTTCTGTTTAGCATATCAATTTTCTTAAAGTATAATATTAATAAAGGTGTAGCAGATTTTAAAAAAATGTGGTATTCATCAGGGTGGCACGGTGGCGCAGTGGGTAGCACTGCTGCCTTGCAGTTAGGAGACCTGGGTTCACTTCCCGGGTCCTCCCTGCGTGGAATTTGCTTGTTCTCTCCGTGTCTGCGTGGGTTTGCTCCAGGTGCATTGGCGATTCTAAATTGTAACTTGGTGTGTGCTGTGTGTGTGTGACCCTGTGGTTAGGATATAGAGGGTTGGATACTGGATGGATGGATGATACAGAGTCAGCTTGTGACATGATGAAAATGTGTTCCCTGTGTTACAAGACTTAAGGTGTGAATGCTGTCTCAAAAACGTAGGCCAAGGGTATGTTGCGTTTGTAGATAAAAATTAAAAATGAGGTAGAAAAGCATCAATGCTTTATAGAAACCACAAAACCTGTGGAAATGTGTGAGAAATATGTGTTTTATGATTTTGAAAGTCATTAAGAAATATGCATGTACATGTGTGGACAATGGTTTTGGTCTGGGAAAAGCTGTGTTTATCAATTCTTTGCCAGACACCACCGCCCAGATATCAGGGTTACTCCTTCACAGCACATAATTTGAAAGGTTTCAATGGGGTTTTCAGACTGAAAAGGGTTATTTTCCCCATTTGTTTTAATATGACTGAAAATCAAGATTATATTATATTTTGTACCGGTATGACATTGTCAAACATGGGTTTTTTAATTTTAGAGGTTTTTAATTGTAAGTTTTAAATTTTTTATTGTATAAATGATGTTGAAATTCTTAGAACTTCCAGCATCAAATTTAGAGATGAGGTCATCAAAATTGGCAACATTGATCCGTTTCAGTGTATGAGGAGTCATCTCTGTATGGCCGTGTACAGGCGGTACTGCATGCTGCAATTCCTTTTATCATTACCACAGCAGTCAGAAAAAACTATTCAAATTCATTTATTCAATGGCTAATGTATCTTTCTAAAACAGTAAATTTGGACATTTAGCAATCAATTAACCTTGGAGAGGTAAAGATGGGTTCCTTTATTCTAGGTGGCTACGCAAGGGTTAATGATGTTCCAACAGCCTTTGAGTTGGTTTAATTAAAATCGCCATCAACTCGCCACATGGTCTTAATTTTACAGTCTGCCCTTTTGGTTCTCAAAGAAAATAAAGTTCACCCTCTATCTCACCTATGCTGAGGCAAATGTTCAGACTGTGGAGTGTTGTCAAACAGAGGATGAGAGAGTTTTATCTGGGACTTGGTGCAGTGTTGAAATAACAAAGGCCCTTGCTAAAGGCTATAAAGTTTCAAAAGTGCATGAAATTTGGTATTACTCTGAAAGTACTGCTGAACTGTTCTTGAACTATATCAAGCTTTACGTTTAAAAGGTAAACAGGAGGCTTCAATGTTATCCAGCCTGGCGCACCAATGAAGCTGAGAACAGTATGTTAAAGTATATTATTGGAATGAAGATAGGCAATTGGACCGCAATCACATCACTATGAATCTGGGCCGGTTCTAGACAGGCATATATGAGGGGGCAGACAGAAATGTGAAGGGGGCACATGGTGGCGACGGAGGCGGGAAAGAGGTGGGGGTGGGGGTGCTCTGGATAACTGTTTTTGTAATGTAATTGGATTGCACTTTGTCAGGCCCCTACCCAAAGACCTGTCTTGGGTGTCCCACCTGAAGGCTAAGCTTCTGCTGGTGTAGCTCTTAGGGTCACTGAGGCACACAAACCCCCTGACCAAGATAAGGCGGCAATCCCTCAGGAGGAAAACTGAAAAATAAAACAACAAAAAATAAAATAAAATATTCCTCATCAGATTATAACAACTAAAAACATGACATTTACCTTAATTGGATAGCCTATATCAAATATATTCGAACCCAACAATAACACTTCTCACTATTAACAAAACTAAAAAGGGTAGGCCAAGTTATATAAAAAAAAATCAATTCACCAAGTCTTGAAAAATAAAACTGAAACATAGAATTAAATAAATAAAATAAAATAAAGAATAAAATAAAATATCCATCCAGATCTTTACAACCAACAACATAAAATTCATATTAATTGGATGGCCTAATTCTCAAATAAATTTGCAAAATAAAGTAAGAATAAAATAAGACCTCTCTATATAGCCAATATTTACAAAACTAAAAAGGGTTGGCATAGTAATTAAAAAAAAAAACAATTCACCATGTCTTTTCCTACAATTCTCAAACTAATTTGTAGAACACAACAGATTTAGAGCAGAACATTTTGACTTTTTTCTTCTTTTTTTGTCTTTTTGTCTTGTTTTAAGTTTGTTTGTTTTGCAAGCAACTGAACTCTCTGTTTGCAACTGAACAGCTCCACTCTCCTTTCTCCTCAATCCACTCTACAACAACAGTCTCCTGTTTCCCTTTGCAAAAACTCTTACAAATTCATCCATATCCAAGTTATTTGTTATGGATTTCTCATGGGCCAAGATCACCAAATTCCTCTTTCTTTTATGTAACATGGTGCGACGATAGGGGGTTAGGACCCGTGACAAAATGGAGAAGGAACTCTCACACGATGCTGAAGACACACCAATTGCAACTCAGGAAAGGCTTCCTTGTACTCCTGCAGAAGTTTACACACAGTAGACAGGTCTGTTTCCTTTGAACATTTTTGAGCAGCGTCTGTTTTGCCACAAGAACTTCATTTTTCAGTCTTACAACATCTGCTACAGTACCAGCCATCACAGCCAGAGGGTGCAACAGGGTGCAATAGTGTTTGCTCACTATTCTCCTTCAGTCATCTTCACGGATATTTTTTAAGGTGTCCAGTGCTGCACTAAAAAACTTCAGAAGCACTGCACGGATCAACTGACTGAGACTGTAGAATAGCATTTGCTGGTTTCAAGACACCAAGAACCCGCACTAGGAACTTTCCAATCTCAAAGAAGTGATGCCTCTTAATTTGGCATAGCAAGCCTGATGCCTCCCTCGCTGCACAGGTCAACTGCAGCGTCATCATCCTCTGTCATCTCAGATAGGATACTAAGGATTTATTCTTGATTGTCCACAGTGCACCTTGTCACCTCATAGTGGCTTGTCCATCTGATCTCAAGCAGGCTTTTTAGACAAGGTGCATTATGTTTATTGAGCACATAGTGGTGGTGAAAAAAGTTGTCGAGTGAACTAGATAGGCTAAAAAATCTTTTTGCACATGGCTCACTCTGCATGGCATCCACAACTACTTAGTGCAGTTGGTGGTTGTAGCAGTGGATGTATGATAGATAGATAGATAGATAGATAGATAGATAGATAGATAGATAGATAGATAGATAGATAGATAGATAGATAGATAGATAGATAGATAGATAGATAGATAGATAGATAGATAGATAGATAGATAGATAGATATTTTATTAATCCCAAGGGGAAATTTACAAATATGTATGGGACATATCTGTCAAGCCTCTTTTGGAGAAGGGCATGTACACCACCTCTAACCCCACTCATCACAGAAGCCCCATCATATTACTGGCTATTTACAGTATACTGTCAGCACTGTAGCCAGCATCAGAAAGGTGTAACAGAATCTCATAGGTGATGTACTCTGCATCAGGTTGTTGCAAGTCAAGCAACCCAATAAGATGCTCCTCTGGCATGGAATTTCTGACAAACCGTATTATCACAGACAAATTTTCCACATTGCACATGTCCCTGGTCCCATCACTTTTGAGGCAAAAACCTGTAAAATCAGCACTTCATATTTTTTCCTGACCTCTCCAAGCACCATGTCAGCCAGTGTTTGGATAATTTCATTTTGGATATCCTTAGATGTGTATTTTGCATTTTTTGGGATACCCTTAGCAATGTTTGCTAGCTTCTCATCCTTCTCTAAGGTATATTCCATCAATTTTAGAAAAATACCTGAAGCAATGTCATCATCATTACCCGCTGCATCATGTCTCAAGGTTTCTGCAGTCCCACGGAGCCACAACTCATTTACACATAGAATCCTTATAACACTACCAATACTCTTGACATAGTAATGTTTTTTTTCAAGTTGTGTTTTACCAACCAACATTGAATACACAGTCCCCCCTGTGGCCTCTCTCCTTTTATGCTCAGTCCAGATGGTTGAAGCATGCACATGATTGTGGCTGGACACATGCTTCTGTAGCCCCTTGTCTCAATCAAGTGCTGCTTTCCAGTTGTTAAAACCAGTTAAGGTAAAAACTACATCCCTCTCATTAACAGTGCTGCCATTTTTCCGACAGGGGAAACAGAAGCATGCAGGACGCACAACAGAGTACTCCAGCCATGGTCGTGTGCGGTACCAGGCAGGACTGAATGATCTTAATGTTGTACCACCAAATACACATTTGGGGTAACTACCCAGTATTGGCTGGGATGGCGTATTGCCATTTAAGTCACTGGGTAGCTGAGCGAGTTGCTTTGGGGCAGCAATTGTTGGCAGAGGTACAGGGGAAGCAGTGCCTGTTGATGCCACAGGAGTAGACATGCTAGCTGCTGTCTCTGATGTACCAGCAGCAGCATCATTGCTACTGCTATTGGTACAGGCAGGAGCGGCACCACACTTTTTAAAAGCTTGGAGAAAAGGATGCATCTCATAGCATTAACTTTCCCTTTGAGTTGCTGGAAGCTGGGGTGGAAAGTGAATAAGCTTTACTAAAATCGCTGTGATTACATCAGTACAGTATTTTGCGCACCATAAGGCGCACTGGATTGAAAGGCGCACTCTCAATTGCGGGGCTTATTTCTGTACTTAAGCCATACATAAGGCACACCGTATTATTCGGCGCATGCAAAAACAAGGTAACAGAAGCAAAACAATGAGTTTAGTTAAACCTTATTCTACTACGTATTTAAAAATACACTCACATTGTTTTTTGATCAGTCTGTTGTCACAAATCCATCGAAGTCCTCACCTTCTGTATCTAAATTGAACAGATGGGCAAGTTCGCCATCAAACATGCCGGGTTCCCTCTCGTCATTGTCGGAGTCAGTCTCGTTGCCGGGTGGCTGTTCAGCAATGATTCCAGCTTTCGCGTAAGCTCGGACAACAGTCAAAGCAGACACCTTAGCCCAGGCATCCACAATCCATTCACATATGGTGGCGTAACTCACCCGGCGCTGCCTCCCAGTCTTAGTAAAGGTGTGTTCGCCATCTCTCATCCATCGCTCCCATGACGCTCGCATCTTCACTTTGAACGCCCTGTTTACACCGATGTCCAGTGGTTGGAGTTCTTTTGTTAATCCTCCCGGAATGATGGCAAGCTCCGTATTCATTTGCTTGACTTGTTTTTTCACAGTAGCGGTGATATGGGCACGCATGGAGTCGCAGATCAACAAAGATGGTGATGCATGGAAAAACCCGCCTGGTCTCTTCACATACACCTCTCTCAGCCACTCTCTCATTTTCTCCTCGTCCATCCAGCCCTTTGGATTGGCCTTAACGATGACTCCGGCTGGAAACTTTCCTTTTGGCAGCGTCTTCCTCTTAAAAATGACCATAGGTGGTAGTTTCTGTCCATTACCGTGGCAACCAAGAGCAACAGTGAAAGCCGACTTCTCATGCCCCGTGGTGCGTATGGATACCGTGCTGGTCCCCTTTTTCTCCACAGTATGGTTCACGGGGGTGTCAAAAGTGAGAGGGACCTTGTCCATGTTGGTGATGTGGTTGGGCTGGATTTTTTTGTCGGTAATCTTGTTGCTGCAGTAGGTGCGGAAGATGGTCAGCTTTTCTTTGTAATCCGCTGGCAGTTGCTGCGCCACGGTAGTTCGTGCGCGGATGGCGAGATGGCGCCTTTTCATAAAACGAAAGCACCAAGACGGACCTCCTTGAAAGTGTTCGAGCTTCATGTCTTGTGCTATCGTTATTGCCTTCAGTTGAATGGTGACTGTAGAGACGCTTCTCCCGGCTGCTCTTTGTTCAAGAATCCATTGTTCAAGTTGGTCTTCCAACTCTGGCCACCTCGCCTTGTTCCCGCAGAAACTCTTTTTTGTCTTTTTAACTTGCTGCAATTCATTCTCCTGCTTCCTCCACTTCCGAACCATAGATTCATTGATTTTAAATTCTCTCGCTGCTGCTCTATTCCCATTTACAACCGTGTAACTGATAGCCTGTAGTTTGAATTGTGCATCGTAAGCATGTCTCTTCTCTGATGCCATTTTCAGGGTCCTTATCCAAACAAATGTGGTTTCGCAGTGCACCAGTAGTACAATATACCTACCTGCCGTAGGCGTGGCGGAGGTAAGTGTACGTGGCTTTACGTAATGTTCTGCAATTGGTTTATCGCTGCCAGTGTTCGTAGTGTATGTATTACTACGTCCCTATGTCCGCAGGAAATGGTCCGACAGTCAATCAAGCGGAGCGCTTACTAAAATACACAACAACATTTTTACAGATTTTGGAACTCAGTGCACACATAAGGCGCACCGAATTTAAAGGCGCACCGTGGATTTTTGAGAAAATTAAAGGCTTTTAAGTGCGCCTTATAGTGCGCAAAATACTGTATATGAAACGAGAAAACTGTTGAGTGCAGAGTTGAAAGTTGGAGCGGGAATTTGTGACAGACACAGGTCCTCCAGTCGTCTCTATGCAGTAGACAGGCTTACAGTGGTGCTTGTGGGATCGAGAAAGAAACACTTCTTTACCAGACTGAAACTGTGACGAGAACAATGGACTAGTCCCCCATTAACTGTACAAATATAGATGTATTTTTTAGTTGTTGTTAATTATCTCACAAGTCACTATGATTTTGACGACAAGAGATTTGCTGCTTCCTCAAAACCTCCCGCTGTTGCGCAGCTCATTTTGCTCTGCCCTGCCTACTGAGAAACCTGATACCGGGTCATTTGCATACTAGCAGTGATTGGATTTTTAACTGGAGGGAGGGTGAGTGGGGGATCTCTGCTGAGTGCTGTGTGAGCCTGCGCACAAACAGAGCACAGAGGGAAAAAGCGAACAACAGATGAAACCTATCATCTCATTTGTGCATTTTCCAGTGGATTTTTCAGCTACTGTAGTAAATCTTGTCCATATTCAGTTTGTGGGTAATCTATTATTTTCTTTCTCAACTTCTAAAAGTTTAATTTAAGGGGGCAGGATGTTTGTTTAAGGGGGCTTTGCCCACTCTTGCCCCAGCGTAGAGCCAGCCCCGCTATGAATCCAGCTAAGAGACAGATTTCTAAGTTGTTTTTAAACTCTCTTTGTGGAAAATTTCGACAGAAACCCATCCAGCTTACCACTAGCTTAGTAAATCCTTAGTTTGGGAATCAAACTAAAAGAAGTGGGAGTTCAAGGTTTTGTGTGGTGATGGGTGCAAAATTGGTTCAAGCACAGGAAGCAGAGGGTTGTAGTGTGGGGAAGCCTATCAGAATTGGCTGATGTTAAGAGTTCAGTGTTCAGTGCTAGGACTGGTGCTATTTTTAATGTATATAAATGATTTGAATAGGAACATAAGTAACAAGCTGGTTAAGTTTGCACCTGATGCCAAGCTAGGTGGATTTGCAGATAATATAGAATCCATTGATTCATTACAAAAGGACTTGGACAGCAAACAGGCTTGGGCAGATTTGTGAAAGATGAAATTTACTATAAGTAAATGTAAAATGTTGCACACATGGGAAATAAAAATGTTATGTTTGAAATCTAAAAATTGACAGTACACCTTATGATAAGAATTTAGGAGTAGTAGTGGACTCGATACTATCATCTGCCAGACAGTGTTCAGAAGACATTAAGAAGGCTAACAGAATAATAGGTTATATAGAACAATGTGTAGAGTACAAATCCAAGGAGGGTATGTTGAAACTTTAAAATGCACTTGTCTAGACCACACTTGGGGTCTTATGTATAAATGGTGTGTACGCAAGAAAATATTGTGTATGCCCGTTTCCACACTCATTTTGAGATGTATAAAAACTAAACTTGGTATAAAGCCACTCACATTTTCCTGACAGCCTCCCCCTTGCGTATGCAAGTTTCTGCTCGGATTTGCAAACTGAAAGCACCCAGCATCAAAGCTGTGCTACTGTTTCTGTGGTCTGCTTTTCTTTTTAAGATTCACATCTATGATGGGGGTTTTACCATTTACAAATTTAATTCACTTGATTATAATAATTTTGTGACAATATAATTTTGGTGCACGGAATGCCCAAACTATTCCACCTACCATGGCTGCTTTAGCGTTTTTAGAAGAGTGGTGCTGAGGCTTGAGGGGCTGATGTGCTGCGGGTTGAGGCATGCTGACGTGAACTTTGCAAATGCTAGAGGCTGCTGAGAGCTTTGGTGTTTCTGTGTGTGAGAGTTAATTTAAAAAAAAAATGTTCTTAAAAACTTGGGTTGTGGTTGCCGCTAAGGAACCATGTGGGAATTTTTAAACCTTTTTTCCCTTTTGAAGGGTTTTTTTTTGCTTTTTTTTTGCCTGCACAAGAGCAAAAGTAGCTGGGTGTTTGGAGGTGCACTTGGAAAAGTTAGGCCAGGTTTATACTTCATGCGAAACATGCTCCAGCGGATGCTACTGCAACGCAAGCATTGTACTGTTCATACTTGCAAAAGGAATTTACTTTACATAAATCTGGAAGATTCCGCCAGGTGGCAGTGCGAGGCCTCATCTGGAGTACTGTGTGTAGTTTTAGTCTCCATGCTACAAAAATGACATAGCACCACTAGAAAAGGTCCAGAGAAGAGCAACTAGGCTGATTCCAGGGCTACAGGGGTTGAATTATGAAGAAAGATTAAAAGAGCTGAGCCTATACAGTTTAGGCAAAAGAAGATTAAGAGGTGTCATGATTGAAGTGTTTAAAATTATGAACGGAATTGGTACAGTAGATTGAGACTGTTATTTTAAAATGAGTACATCAAGAACAAGGGGACACAGTTGGAAACTTGTTAAGGGTAAATTTCACACAAACATTAGGAAGTTTTTCTTTACACAAAGAATGATAGACACTTGGAATAAGCTACCAAGTAGTGTGGTAGACAGTAAGATTTAGGGACTTTCAAAACTCGACTTGACGTTTTTAGGAAGAAATTACTGGATAGGTCAGGCAAGCTTTGTTGGGCTGAATGGCCTGTTCTTGTCTAGATTATTCTAACGTTCTTATGGTAGAATTAGAAGAGTGAGCATATTTATAGCAGATGATGACTGGCTTCTAAGTCGATTTCGATTTCCAAGAGCTATACTCCTGGCGGCGCCTTTACAAAGGCAGACTTTAAGTAATTGTGCTTTACCTGCTCCTTTGCAAGTTCTGTCCACTCTCAGGTTTTTAGCCGCAAGAGGTTTTCAGTGTGAACTGGCTGATGATCGGCTATTTCTCAGTCATCACTGAGTCGCGCCATGCCAGCTGGATGGTATTATCTGCTTGTCATCCAGATATACAAGATTTCCTTACACTGTGGTTGAACTGGAAAACCTCAAAGCGCAATTTGCAGGAACGTCAGACTTTCCAAATGTAATCGGAGTGGTCAAATGCACACACATTGCTATTGTAACAAGTTACATCAGCCAGGGATGAATCCCAAAAAGAATGAGTCGGCATTACATCATTTATAGCTAGAGATATAAAAACGGCAGCTCTGCACAGTCGCAGGTGCTTTGTCCAACTAATCGCACGGAGGTCAGCTTTTGTAATATTGTGTGAAACAGACAGACGCTACTCACCTTTTCATGCCACTGTGATATCTGGCCACTTTTTTATTTTGGGGACTGTGCAACTTTCTGAACTTGAACTTTTGAGTGTCTCCACCACACTTTTGTTGTTTATACCACTGGGTAAGCCAACAAATAGTAAGTTTTTCCTTGTCTCTACTTCACATTCGCTGAAATTTTTCTTTTTTTCACATACTTTTGCAATTATCTTTTGACCAAACACTGAATGGAAGGTGATGTTTATATTGATTTGCATATTAAAATATATAAAATTCTGGGAGGAGTTGGGTTGGGGTGGCAGGCACATGCATATGCATTACATTTCACACTGACCAGGATTTATGGAGTGGAAGAGCGTGGAAGTCAGCTTACACACAGTTTTGTGCATCTGAATTTGTTTATAAGTATGCACATTTCCACTTTTGTTCATACACAATGTTTTAGTGTGAATTCTACGCACAATGTTATACATGAGACCCCTGGAGTAGTTACAATTTTGGTCTCTTGGCTACAACAAGGACATAGTACCGCTGGAAAAAGTCCAGAGAAGAGTGACTATGCTGATTCCAGGGTTACAGGGAGTAAATTATGAGAAAAAAATTAAGAGCTGAGCCTTTTCAGTTTAAACAAAAGAAGATTAAGAGGACACATAATTTAAATGTTTGAAATTCTGAAGGGAATTAGTACAGTGGATTGAGAGTGTTACTTTAAAATGAGCTCATCAAGAACACTAGGACACAGTTGGAAACTTGTTATGGGTAAATTTCGCACAAACATTAGGAAGATTTACTCTACACAGACAACCACAGACACATGGAATAAGTTACCACTTAGTGTTGTAGACAGTAGAACTTTAGGGACTTTCAGAACTTTATGTTAAGAATTAAGTGGATAGGACTGGCAAGCTTTGTTGGGCTGAATGGCTTGTTCTCGCCCTAATGTCCTAACACTAGAATTACCAAAGCCTATGAAAAAACTCATAAATCCAGCCTACCTTAAACCCTTCGCACCTTTACGTCAGCGTCTTTTGTCTTATAAATGTGTCGATAAGCCCAAGTAGCAAGCAGCCTGAAATACCATCTTCCCCACCAACAAAGAAAGGTCCCAGATCAAGCCTTGATTATCGCCCAGTGAAGTACTGGAGTTTTAGAGGGGAAATACAGTAATAGATGATTATTTGAAATACATCCATTTCATGTGAGTTCCGTGTCTACAACAATCTATGTTTTTCATGTTTTAGTAATAAATGACAAAATGTAGACATGAACTGTATAATGTGTGAAGGCTGAAGTCCAAATATCAAATAAACACTTTCACAAAAGGTGCAAAGGCAATATGACAGCTTTTTTGGTGCAGCGGTAAGAACTGCTGGCTTATAATCAAGCCAGGCTGTGGGTTCGATCCTGGGTGTCTCGCAAATTTACCATTTTGAGTGGTGAGCTGCTCTATTTGTTAATATATCTATACTAATAAATGGCAAAGCCTTCACTGACTCACTCACTCACTGACTGACTGACTGACTCATTCATCACTAATTGTCCAACTTCCCGTGTAGGTGGAAGGCTGAAATCTGGCAGGCTCATTCCTTACAGCTTACTTACAAAAGTTAGGCAGGTTTCATTTCGAAATTCAAAGCGTAACGGTCATAACTGGAACCTGTTTTTTGTCCATATACTCTAATGGAGGAGGTGGAGTCACGTATCGCGTCATCACGTATTACGCCTCCTACGTAATCACGTGAAGTGAAAACAAGGAAGAGATTTACAGCACGAGTCAAACGTGGGAACGAAGGTAAATGACGTTAATTGTTGAGTGTCTTTTAATACTGTGTAAGCATACATATTAACAGATGTGCAATTAAACGTGTGCATTTACGGGGTGATTTCTCAGGCTTAAAAGCTCGCCTTTTATCAAACGCGGGAACAAAGGTAGGGAGACTAGGGAAAGTTGCAACACTTTTTGCATTCCCCTCATTTACTCAGAGACTGTTTGGACTACACCAGCCAAATTTGTATACTATAAACTTACATCTGTCTGCTAATGTTGGGGACGGTTGCAACACATATAAGGGACGGTTGCAACATGTTAAACATATATTAAATTTCAATAATTAACCTTTGCTTTTTCTCTGAACTTGCATAGTACTGTGTAAATCTACAATTATACAATAATATTAAAGTAGATTTTTATTCATATTGAAAGTTCTGTATTTTTATGTCACACGG